>NW_022196897.1:79282512-79343002 GCF_008632895.1 Mastomys coucha | reverse complement strand
TTCATTTCCACCCAAGGCACAGGGTGAGTGTTGATATTCAAATTCATCCCCCTGAAGGCCCAAGGATAGGGGGCTGCAATCTTGTAGGATTAGAAGGCAATTTGAACATGAAATGACTCCCTGGGGTCTGCTCTCTGTGGGGAGGGAGAGGGATTTGACATTTCTTGGAGCTGATATCCCGGCTCCCCAGTGGCTATATCGATGTGTGAGCAGCCTCTGGTCCCATCTCTCCACAGTGAGTGTTAACTGCCAACCTCCCTGTTTATATGAGGCTTGTTTTTTCTCACAGACTTTGGAAAAGAGGCTTTTCTGGTTGGACATTTTTATCTTTTATAGTTTATCAGCCTTCTCTTTAGAGGTGCTGGGGGCTGCTGTGAGGGTCTCACACACACTAGAAACATCATGTTGCTCAGCTGTCTCCCCTTCATTTTAAGACATCATTTTTTGTGCATGGGTGTTTTGCCTGCTTGGATGTCCATGAACCCTATGTGTGCAGTGTTCACAGAGCTCAGAAAAAGGCATCCCTGGAACCAGACTTGCAGATGGTTGTGAGCCATCATGTGGGTACTGAGAGTTGAACCTGCATCCTCTGTAAGAGTAGACAGTGCACTTAACAACTGAGCTATGTCTCCAACACCCCTTTCATCTTGTTTTATTAATTTTTTTGTTATTGTATGTGTACGAGATGTGTGCGTATGTGTGTGTACCTGGGCTGCGACATGGGTGTGGAGGTCAGAGGGTAGCTTTGTGGAATTGGCTCTCTTCTTCCACCTTTTATATGGGTTCTGGGGGTTGAACTTAGGCTGTCAGGCTTATGTGGTAAATGCCTCTACTGGCTGAGGCATCTCACTAGCCCAACCGCCTTTATTTTGAAAGAACAAGCAGATGTATGCCCCATTGTCGTTTCTTAATACTACCCAGCAGGCATTTATAATTAAAGAATTTGGCTAATATCTGTCTCATCCCAAATAATAATAGGCTTCCTGTTGTACAAACGGAGCTGAAGCTCTTTCATTGTCTTCTTCCATAATTAGAATTTTAAACGTGTGTGTGTGTGTGTGTGTGTGTGTGTGTGTGTGTGTGTGTGTACCTCACCCTGCATCCCACCCCCACTGCTGTTCCATCCCCAGCCATGGTCTGATGTTTTGACTTTTTCCTTCTGCCTCTCTGGGGCCCCCGGAGCCATTCAACATCTATGAGAAGAAGGAGGAAGAAAGGTGTACTCTGCACTGAGCCTTGAGGGCTACACACAGTGACCTTCCTGGTAATGAACTCCACAGCCTGGCTTGTGTCTCTGCCCTTTCAGAACATCTAAACTACTTGTGCGGTGGACGGTCAAAGGAGCAGTGTCACTGATGATGCTGCCCTAATGAAGCCCAAAATTTCAGTAAGAGAATTGAAAAGACAGCTGGGATGACACCTGTCCTGGTCCCAGTGGCCTCGTCCTTCTCTGCCCCCAGCACAAACAGGCTTAGGTGCCAGCCTTGGGTTGCTCTGGGTTGCGGGGGTTAGGGGGGGGGGAGAAATGTCATCAAAGCAAGTCTCAAAGATCTCACCAGGGAAGCCTCCAAGCTGAGAGCATCTGCTGTGCTCCACCCCAAAGCCAGGTGGGTTGCAAGGCTAGGATAAAGAACATATGCTGTGCACATTGTAGACCTAGGTTCAAATCCAAGCCCCGCTACTTCCGGAATGTGTGGTCTTGGTTCTCTGCTAGAGTTACAGAGATGACTATATGAGCCTGAGCCGCTGTGTCCAGGGAGATCCCAGCAACATAATAGGATGATCTGCTTCTCTCCTCCATAGTGTAGATATTCCCCATATTTGATGCACTATAGCCTCTGTGGTTAATTAATTCATGGGCTTCTTCTCTGCTTTCTAGTCAGTGGTGCATAAACAGTCTCAGAGGGAGTCCATAGGCATCTGGAATGCAGGGTGGGTGGGAGTGCTTTGGTGACAGTGGAACCCATCTTCATTGAGCACCACCTCCTTTAGGGTAGCCTTAATGACAGCTCCTTCCTCAGGCCTGGGTGAGAGCTAAATCAGGGTTTGGAAGATAGGGTCTGCCTTTAGAAGATGTGGAAGGATAGTTGGGTCTAACCCTAAATCTTTTTAGGGGGTGCTATATCGGGGGAACAGTAATATTTAAGACAGGGTTTCTCTTGTGCAGCTCTGGCTGTCCTGAAACTCACTCTGTAAACCAGGCTGGCCTCAGACTCAGAGACCTGCTTGCCTCTGCATTCCTGAGTGCTGGGATTAAAGGCATGTGCACCATCATCACCACCAGGCTTAATCTCAAATCTTAGAGGTAAAGAAATGGAGCTCTTTACAGACAAAGAACAATTGGTTGCCCCCCCCACCTCCACACACCCCCAAGGAGATATCATACTGCATGAGGCTGCTGAGCCTCAGGAGCCAGAGGAGCACTGTGGGAGACACAGGCAGCCTCACCCTGTGCAGCTGCTGTGTGGGTGAGCAGCAACCTAGGGTTCCTGGGAATGTTGTGTCCGGATGCAAGAGAGAGATGGGTCAGGGAGACCTTATTTTGCCCTGAGACAGAGATGAACACTCAGAGAGCTGCCCAGTCTGCTCGGATGGCTTCACCTTGGGCTTCTCTAAGTGTCTATGTCCCCTCACCTCTCGGCAGCCACTGAATGTACTGTGCAGTGTGCAGGACTCCCCTAGGGGACAGGTAGTAGACTTGATGCTCCGTAGCTATGATGATCCTACCTAGTACTAGCATCTTGTCATATCCTCCTCTAAGAAAAGTGTCAAACCAAGATGTTTGCAGAGGTGACCCTGAACGGAAATGGTCAATTGGGCAACATTGGGCAGGGACTCACAGATGGTGGTGCAGGGCCAGACCAAAGGACAGAGTGTTCTTTAAGTGGATACAAATCCTGTTAGTTGCTTACTGTATGTTCTCAGACAGGGACCTCTCTGAGCCTTAGTTTCCATGGGGGAAACATGGGGAAATCAGAATACAAGCTTGCCTTTTTACAGTTGGAACAATACATGTAAAAAAAAAATATCCAACATAGCCCATAAGTTCTCCATATGGATGTTACAAGAACGGAGTATGTACATTGTACACAGGCTTATGGTTTCTCACGTCAGAGAGCAGCTCTTAGAATATTTTTGATGTTTCTGGTTAGCTGGCAGTACTGGGGGAGACCTCCAAACACTAACCTTTGCCTTCCCTTGCTGTGTGACCTTGACCAGAATGCTTGTTATCTCTGAATGAGTCCGAAAACAGCTGCAGCAGTGCCTAGCTGCGTGAATAGTGGAGATGTGGTTCTGAGGGTGCCACCAGGTACTCGAAGCCTGGCACAGACAGGGCCAGCATGGAGTGCTTGAGCGGGAGGTCTGTGACCCCATCTGGCCATTATAAAGACCAAGCTGTGTGGGAGCAGATCTCCCTCTACCCCTGCTGGCCCTCTGTGTGCATGGAATCCATTCACATCCACAAGTGGGAAAAAGAACAAGACACAAAAGACATGAAAATAAAAATCAGGGGGCAAGAGACTCTGGGAACGGGACCTTGGAGACAGCCTTCAGAATCACCACACTGCACAAAGCAGCAGAAGTGTTTTTTCAAAGGAAACCCAAAATAGAAAGCAGACAAAAGTCAGAAGGGCCTCCACGGCGGTTTGATTCTTCATTGTTTGGTTGGTAACTCAGCATTGTTGGGCCATCTCTCAGAGTGCTGGGGCGGAGGCCCCAGGATTCATTTCCTTTACCAGTAAAACTGTTCCGAAGTTGGGATATACATCTGCAGCCACTGCCAACTCCTCGAGCGGATGTTTCCCAAAGTAAGCCAGTATCAGCTCCCGCTACACTGTGGGTCTGCCTTGTGCATGCACTGTGTCTGGATTAGGGCTGTGGCTCTAGAGATGGGCCAGCTAGGAGGACCAATCCCATAAGAACTGGTGACAGAATCATTCATTCATTTTTCTGTTCAGTTAGTCATTGGTGCATCCATTCATCATTCATTCTCATTTATGCATTCATTAATTCATCCATTCATTTTTTTCTGTTCGGTTATTCATTTGTGCATTCAATCATCCTTCATTCATTAATTCATCTGTGCACCTATTCATTCATGTGTGCCATTTATTCATTCTTTCATTCATATGCCCATTCATTCAGTTGTGAGCTCATTCACTCATTCATGTGCTCATCCATCCATTTATGCACCAGATAATCTGTGCACTCATTCATTAATTCATGTGCCCTTTCAACCATGCGCCTGTTCACTCATGCGTTCACTCACTTGTGAGCCCATTCACTCACTCACGTGCCCATTCATTCACGTGTGTACCCACTCATCGGTGCAGTTGCTCATTCATCCATGTGGGCATTCATCCATCTGCCAGTAACTCCCCGATTTGCTGTAGCATATATGTCAGCTACAAGAACAAGCCATAAACAGATTTATAAGGTCCAACTTTTTAAGAAGATCTCTGTCTGATTAAGAAGGAAGTCTGTACCCTAAGGAGGGTGACCTTAGGAGGGTGACCTAAGGAGGGTAACCCTAGGGGAATGAGTCAGCAATAAGCCACTACTGCTGGGATACCTCTGTCTCCCCCTACTCTTGCCAGTCTCTCTGCCTTTGGTGGTGGATTCTGCTAGGAGGTCTAGAGCTGAGTGGTCCCAGTGGCTGTCCCTTAGGTGTCGGGGCAAGAGCCTGGCGGCATGGCCACTCAACAGCTAGCTGCTACTTCTTTACACCATTTTAGCTCAGTTTTGTCTTGAACAAAAGGGTGCTGGATCAGTGGTGGATCTAGGCTGGATTACAGGTGAACATAAAGGCAGGAAGCTTATGGCCAGACAGGCTCTGGTGCCAGGCCTGTATGAGCCCCCCAGGCTCTGGTGTCAGGCCTGTATGAGCCCCCCAGGCTCGGGTGCCAGGCCTGTATGAGTCCCCAAGGCTCTGGTGCCAGGCCTGTATGAGCCCCCCAGGCTCTGGTGCCAGGCCTGTATGAGTCCCCCAGGCTCTGGTGCCAGGCCTGTATAAGCTCCCCAGGCTCCGGTGCCAGGCCTGTATGAGCCCTTCAGGAAGATTTCTGGGGTGAAACCTCCCCCAAGATAGCATGAGCCTAGAGTGGGTATCTCAAGGCTGGCTTGGCTTCTGTTATCTCCAGATCAGCTTGCTGGAGAAGCTACCTGGGTCTGTGCCCAAGGGTCATACTGGGTCTCAGCCTGAGCCCTGCTGTCTGCTAGGGTTGTGAGTCTGAGTGAGTCTTTTGGTCTGTCTTTCTCAGAGTGAAGTGGAAACTATATTAGTCACCAACAAAATCATTCCACTTAACAAAAGCCCCCAGAGCCCAGTGGCTCCTCACAGCTTTGGTTCTCGGGGTCAGAGGCTGCAAGCCAGTTGCCACCTGGCAGGGCTGGTGTAGAGTCCAAGCCTTGTGTCTTCCTGTATCTTGTGCAACTTTGGTTTGAGTCTGAGCTTTCTGGGACCTGTGATCTGGATCTCTTCTTAATATTCATCCGAGGCTCAGGCTGAAGTGGCTTTCACTACTGAGACCTGTCTTTGTGGCTGCTGGCCAGCAGACAAGGGGCATTGGCATTCCTGACATTGGATTCATTCTGCCTCAGCTCCGTTATCCTATTGGCCAAAGTGAGTCATGTAGTGAAGTCAAGGTTGGGAAAGTGGACACTCTTCTGAGGAACTAGGAGGTAGCAGACCCATGACAGGTAAGCAGATAGGGTAAGCATCTTAACCAAGTAACAAAGATGACAAACTTCTAAGATAGTGGCTTCTTTCTCACAAAGTCTGGTGTGTGAGATCATTCTTATATTAATGCTTTATCTGCCAGAGAAATCAAACCTAATCAAGACTCCTAGACAATAGTGCTATGAGGCTAAAGCAGGGAGTATAGAGATAGTAGATTCAGGAACTGTAGCTTTGGTGGAAAAGGACTTTGGACCGATGCTGACCCAGGCTCATACTCCTGAGCACACAGTGTATTCCACAAGCAGTGCATGGCCTCATTCTGATGTGTATCGCAGGGGGCAAAAAGTCCCTGGAGCTGATGTCCCACCCTGACCCTGGCTTCAGTCACCATGGTCCAGGTAATTTTCTCAGCATGGTTTCTCTGAACATCTGCCCAACAGAATCCACAGAAGTCACCATGGCTGTTTCTGTGGAACCTGGGAACACTGGGAAAGCCAAAAGAGAAGCTTAAAGCCAAGTTGAGATCAGCTGACCAGGGAGGGGGAAGTAAGAGTTGATGGGGGCAAGCAGATGCTGGGTCCTTTCCAAACTGTGTGCTGACATCTGTCCCCTTTATCCTGAGACACTCTTTAGGTTAGGAGAGCAGGGTGCACCTGCCTGCGAGCCAGGATATCCCATTTTGCAAACAGCTAGAGTGCGATGTGGCTGAGTCCTGTTGTTTAACTTGGCCAGGGCAGAAGTGTCTGAATGTCAGGAAAGGCCCTTTCCTGGCGAGCGCTGTCCTCACAGCCCTCCTGGGTCAGGCCTTGCTATTTCCATACATCCTTCAGGATAAGGTCCTCCCAGGCCTCTGACCCTTGTCTTCCTCTCTCCTCTGCTCTGCAGTCAGAGAGAGCCAGGGCCAGGGGCTGCAGGATTTCCTGGCCCTGTCCACTAGCTCCATTGGCAGGGCCCCACCACATTCTCCATGGGGGTCTCTGTTTCCCACTGGTCAGGGTGGGTGGATGCCCTGTGACCTGCATCTGCCTGAGACCTGAATCCCTAGTGTTCTCTTCTGGGATGCAAAAGGGTAGGCCACCCCACAGGTAGGAAGAATGAGGGAGAACTGAAGCACCCTAATTTCTTTTACCCCTTCTCCCTAGCAGCTCTGCAGGGCCACCAATGTGTCTGCTCCTTATCCTTGCATAGCAAAGAAGAGGGCTGCTATTGACCTTCCCTTTCTGGGCCAGATATTGGGTAGCAAATTACTCCATTGAAATAAAACCAGATGATACAAGGTATCTGAGATTAGTTTATGGCATCTTTGGAAGAGAACCTCAGGCCTAGAAAAGTACTGGGGCTGATTTTCAGGAACCTCCAAGCGTCCCAGATGACCTCTCCCATCTGTCCTGACCATGTTGTTGCAGAGGTAGATTGGGCAGGCCTCTGAGGATCAGAAGGCACCTTCTTCCTCTAGGTGAGGATCATCGGAACCCTTCATATCCTTAAGCCACCGGTGCAGGGTGGTATCTAGATGTGCCTTTAGATGTGAGGGGCATTCTCTCCTCTTGGGGCCCCTTTCTCGAAGGGCACGGGGCTTCTCAGGCCTGGGCTGTCTCTCCGGGCTGATCTGGAAGAGTTTACCTGAGTCAAGGCAGGTGTAAGTCCTCACTGTATCTTTGAGCTTCGAGCCTAAGTCTGAATTTCAGTGCAGGAATTTACTGAGACTACATTCTTGTGGTGCTAATTAGAGAGAAAGGCGGGGCTGGTGATTGCAGGGGACTCCGGGGAGTGGGGACTAGGAACAGAAAAAACTTGCTACACATCATGCCAATTTCAGGGGCTTGGCCCCACATGTACGTGTATGTGAGTGTGTGTGTGTGAGTGTGTGTGTGTGTGTGTGTGTGTGTGTGTGTGTGTGTTATGTTCTTTAAAGCCGCTAATTGCCAGGGTGAAAATATTTTCACACATCAGCTCTTGGGGAGAATGTCATTAAGGAACACACTGGCAGCCTAGTGGAAGTCAAACGGCTGTAGCCAACATGGAAGTCCTAATTAATAGCTGTTCCCGCAGCTCTTGGGCATGGCAGCGGAAGTAATTATCATGATTTAATTGACTTTTCTCCCCTCTGTTATGCACTCTGCTTTTCCCATTTTCTTGAGCTGGGGAGATTTTCTTCCCCCCTCCCTCTCTCTTTTTTCCCATCATGCATAGTTTCTCACACCTGCACTCTGTCAACTCTTATTAAACTGAGTACTGTGACAGCTCAAATCTTTATGTCACAGAGAAGTCTATAACATAAAGTCTGATGGATGACTCAATTTTTATAAACATTGGGTTTCGTAGAGGTGTGTTGTGACCCAGCAGCAATGTGATCCACGGGTAAGAGAACTGTGTCCCTCACAGGTTGGTTCCTAGGGACTACAAGGCCCGTAGGGCCACCTGCTCTTCCACCAACCAAGAGAGGTGGCTCTTGTGGCATCACAGGGGTTCCAGGGATTCCTAGAGAAAAAAATGTGACACCTCTGAGCTCCTGGAGCAGAAAAGTGGGACTCACCTATGGCCAGAATCCTTTACTGTGGCTTGTTACCTTCTCAGCTTGGGCTAGCTTGACTCCTCTTGACCTTCACTCTGCCCCACCCGGTGACAGGGCCCTGAGTCCTCATGATTTGAGTTCTGCCTCCCAGATCAGCCTGACTGCCTCTTCCAGGCAGGTGGACACACCAGGCTGAGCTTTATGCTTCCTGGGTCCAGGATGAGCTCCCTGGGGCCAGCTCTGCTCCTTGGCCTCAGCCAGGGTGCTTGGGTCACATTTCCTGGCCCACCATCTGCTTCTCAGAAGCATGGACAGTTCATTTAGAAATTTGTGAGAGGCTAGCATAGCATACACCATCTAGATGGCTTGGGTCTACATCCTGATCTGGCCACCTACTTGCTGTTCAAGTTACTGGACAAGTTACCTAAACTTTCTGGGCCCAAGAATTCTTGCTAATCTGTAACATTGCCTACTTTATGGAGGGCAGAGCGACTAGATGTTAGGACGCACACACATTCGATGAGGTTTTAGGTTTTAAGGTGCAGGGGGATAGGTAAGGCAGCTCCTGGTGTCTAACAAAGCAAATGAATATATTGTGGAACCACAGAAACTGAAGCCAGAGAGGCTTGCCTCTGCCCACTTGGGCATACATGGGGATGTTGAAGTTGTGAAGACAGCAGGTAACCTTTTAGAAGGTCAGATAATATTGGCTGATACTATACTGGACTATTTCTCACGGAGCTAAACTCGGGACCAAGACATTTTCTTGGGTCTCACTGGGGAGTATTGAGAGCGCTTGACTTTTAATTAGAACATTATAGGTAATAATAAAATCAGCAGAAGAGACGCTGAGAAGGAACTGCACTCTCTCCTTTGTCCCTGCTTGGGAATTAAGCCAAGTTTATGTAAGTACACACACACACACACACACACACACACAGAGTGCACAATCTTTTTCACACAGTTCCATGTTGGGTCTTCAAGCAACAGAATGCTTGCTAATTAGCCTTGCCATTTTAGACACTGGGTTTCTCTGAGCCTCAGTTTCCTCCTCTGACAGACAGAGCTACCCCCTCTGCCCACCTGGACTCAAAGCTTCTTCAGACTAGAAATGGTTTCCTCATCTTCATCTCTGACAAAAACATTGCCTAGCATGTGCTAGGTTGCTGCTATGTGGGCAGGCTACTGCACTATGTGGGCAGGCTACTGCACTATGTGGGCAGGCTCACTATGTGGGCAGGCTTCTGAGATTCGAGGCCATTCCAGTAAACTGAGGTTTGAATGTCACTTCCAAAATCCAGCTGAAATGAACTATGCCATGATAGGATGCAGACATGGCCTTTATGATGTGATAGGGGACAGATGTAATTCCATGGGCAGAGTACATACCCAACAGGTGCAAAATCAGTGTCCAATTCCCAGAACCACAGACACCTGATGTAGTAGTGATGTACATCTGAAATCCTAGCACTTGCATATGGTTTAAGAAGATCAGGAGTTCGGGGTCATCCTTCATCCTTGGGCTCCACATGGCATTTTAAACCAGCCTGAGCTAAAACAACAACAGACCAAACAAGCAAAAACCAAGAAGAGAAGATGAAAAGAAGATAGAGAGAGAGAGGGAGGGAGAGAGAGAGAAAAAAAAGAAAGGAAAAAAGGAAGGAAGGAAGAAGTGGTCAGTTGGTAAGGGTTCTGTCCCTGTAGATTGGCCAGTGTTGTTGTGAGGGACTAAGGCAGTCACCACAGGCCATGCGCTCAACACCATCTTCACCTTGTGAGCTCTCTTGCCTCTCTGCCTTTCTCCACAGGATGGTGCATGATGAAGGTCCTCACCAGATGAGAAGTATTTCTTTATAAACACTGAGTCTGCAATCATTTGTTAACAGCAGAGACAGTATGAAGACAGCAGAACTATGGTTATCCCTCCCCCATGGACTTATATGAGACTCCTCTTTTTACAGTTGAGGTTGCCTGTGATCTCAGTTACCCATGGTTAAAGATAGAAAATAGAAAATTCTGGAGTAAACATTTCACAAGATTTCTATTGTGTGTCATTCTGAACATTGAGATAAAGTCTTGCACCACCGCCAGTCCATCCTATCCAGAGTACAGGAATCATCTGGGTGTCCAGAGTACCACAATGGATGCTCTACCCTCCCTGTAGACACTTAGTAGCTATCCTGGTTTTCAAATGAACTGTTGTGTCTCAGCGTTTATTTTTAAGCAGTTCTTACTTCTTAGTAATGCCCCCAAAGCTCTGTCCCTGCTGCCAACTCAGACTCACAAAAGAGAAACATTGAAGCATTTCCTTTGTCAGGTTATAACAGGAAGAGCAAACCAACCTAGCAAAATGAGATGCTGAGAGAAGCCATGTTCACATAACTTTTATTTAGTATATTGCTTTGACTGCTCTATTTCATTTTCAGTTGCCTTGCCAATCTCTGTACCAAGTACACTCACACCCACACACACACACACACACACACACACACACCCACACACACACAAGAAAATGTAAAATGTACAATGCTTGGTGCAACTGTGGACGCAGGCATCCTCTGGGCTTGTTGAAGGGTCTCCCTCCATGGATAAGGGAACTCCATTTAAAGAACTGAGCATCTGGAGAGTCAAGATCTTCACAATGACCATAATGTAGGAGGGAAGCCAGACAGCAGAGCTGAGGAAGAGAGTGCACTGGATTGGAAGCAAATTCCTCCTGGAAGCTCACGTAGCGGGTGTGCAGTGCAGGTCCTGTTTTAAAAAGAGTTCCCACCTGAGGTCTCTGGATGGCTGGGGCTCCCTCAGCTTTCTGGAAAATGTGGATGAGGTAACTGTAAATGGTGCAGGTCTCAAGAGTCTCCACGGTTTAGCTCACTGCTATTATCTCAGTCAGCAACAGGGCTGTGGAAGGCTGGTGGCATTTCCCATATCCATCAGAGCCCGGATTCCCACCCCTACTTTCTCCATTCACACACATTCACCTTCATGTGGTCCCCAAGGTCACCACAGAGGAAGAGTCCTAGAGAGGGCCTGTCTTAGTCAGGGTTTCTATTCCTGCACAACATCATGACCAAGAAGCAAGTTGGGGAGGAAAGGGTTTATTGAGCTTACACTTCCATATGGTTGTTGATCACCAGAGGAAGTCAGGACTGGAACTCAAGCAAGTCAGGAAGTAGGAGCTGATGCAGAGGCCATGGAGGGATGTTCTTACTGGCTTGCTTCCCCTGGCTTGCTCAGCCTGCTCTCTTATAGAGCCCAAGACCTCCAGTCCAGGGATGGCACCACCCACAAGGGGCAATTGAGAAAATGCCCCACAGCTGGATCTCATAGAGGCACTTCCCCAACTGAAGCTCCCTTCTGTGATAACTCCAGCCTGTGTCAAGTTGACACACAAAACTAGCCAGTACAGGGCCCATCTGCTCCCTAATAAAATAAAGCTGAAAGACAGTCCCACTGGTAAGAACAAGTTACAGATGTGTGGGTGCAGAGCATTCTGGGAGATGTAGTTCTTGACCAGGCAGCCCCTTTCTTTGGAAAGGGCACACTAGTGTTGTGTTGGAGGTGGGTCAGTTGGCCTTCTAGACTTGGAACCTCTTTCTGTGGTGTTTCCCTAGAGTCTCATGAGAGGACCTGTCTTGGGGTGAGGACAGCTTTAAGACCAGGACACGAGAGATAAGTTGTGGATCTGGCCTTGACTTCTCCACTTATCTCGTTTTTGGCCCACTGGACCAAGTTCAGAGGATTAAGGAACCTAGGGCTCTCATCAGAGGCAGAGCCAAGTTGGGGTTCTTTGAACCCTTCCTTCTACAGCATCCTCCCTTATCTCTGCTGTGGGACACCGGGGCCTCTGCCTCGCCCCACACCACCTAGGACCAATGCCAGAAGTAGCAGAGTGCCTTCAACATTTGATGACCACAAACTCATGTGCTCAACATTGCTGAAGGGGTGAAGAAAGAGAGGGAGAGGGTTGCCCTGGAAATGGAAGATCTGTGTGCCTCAACTTGTGTGTTTTAGGACCAATGCTGGCCTTCCACTAGGTATCAGTCCTTCGTCTTGACACTGCCCCACCCCCTCAAGCCTAGATCTTATTTCCACTCTACACCCAGCCTGGCTAACACCGGTGAGGGCTCGGCTTTCCAGCTGAGTGACCTCAGGGTTTCAGACCTCCTCGCATTCTTCTGTCAGAGGGGAGGGTTTGTCACTGCCCCCACCTGCTGTCATTGTTTAAGGTCCGGATTTACTGGCCCTGGTTATTTATTTGGCCGGGTGATTTGTAGCTCACCTCCCCCATCCTTGGTTAATCAGTGGGCTTCTTTGCAGACCTCTGACCACCAGCCATGGGTTGGGGATGGAAGAAATCAAACTGTAACAGGAGCGAGCTGGGCAAGGTCTGAAGGGTCATCAGGGAGGGGAAGCAGCCTCCCTGCTCCTTCCTTCCTGTACAGTCAGGGCCCCCTGTGACCTCTACATACAGTGCCCTTGGTCTGGGTGTCGTGACCCCAGGGAGGACAATGGGAGGAAGGAGAAAACTCAGTGGTTAAAAAAAATAAAAAATAAAATAAACCAACCCAAGATCCTCTGGCCTGTGCCTGGAAAGTTTCTCAGCTCAGCCCCACCAGGAAAGAGGAGGAGGAAAGGGCCTTGGGAGACACAGGGCCAGGCTTCCACCCTCTGTGACTAGGAGCAGATTTCTCTTGCTGTTATTGTTAAAGGATGGCTGAACCAGGACAGACTGGACACCTGGTGTTTCTCAGGGACCCTGTTATCATTTATCCATTCCTTCCTTCGTTTGTACCATGGGCATAATTGGCACCAGCTGGATACCAAAGGTTTTGCCAGTGTTTGGAAAAAAATTATCAGCCCTCCCTATTCCCTGTCTGTTTCCCTAAAATGGATACCAATCACCCTTGTGGGCGGTGTGGTCACAGACTAGAGGCCCTGCCCTTGATGGCTCCGAATGTTTAACTGGGTGGCCCCAGAACCAATGCATTCCTTGCTCCTGGTTGTGGGAACTTTCCCAGGACACCCCCAAGCCGGGACTGGCTTCTGTTTCCCTTCACAAGCAGGGCGAGGCCTGGCCCACTGGACAGCCTGTGTCTGGGGCCCTCTAGCACTCCGATGCTTCTGCCCCTCCCCCACCCTCTTTTGCTCCTTGTCTTTCTGAATTCTCAGCAGCATTGGGTGGAAGCAAGGCCAGGCAAGGTGCTGACCTGAGGTAGCTGAGCAATCAGGAGCCTTGTGGAAGTTCATTTAGTGATCGTATGGACCCTCTGTCACTTGCAGCCTGTGTTCTCACCCAAGGCTGTCATGGGTTTGACCATAGGCCTTGTGTTACAGACCCCTGGCACTGTACTATTTTGCAGGCAGAACTGCCGTGTCTCTTTCCCCCACAAACCTGCCAACCCCTAGAAGGGAAGGATCCCTGTATGCTGACTCTCATGACAGCCCCATCTTCTGACGCCTACTCATTGGGATTCAGCTTTATTTTCTCCTTTGGTCCTGCTGAGCCTTGGAGCCTGAATGTTTATGTAGACCCGGAGGGCAACATCCCAGTATCAGGCCCTAAAGACTGCAAGGAGCCTGGGCAAGTTGGGAGAGTGGGGGTGAGTGGAAGGATGGAGAAGGAAGCCTGGCATCACAGGGATGCTGTGCAAGTCCAGGCTGCTGGTGTCTCATGGGAAGATGGTGCATCCAGGGCTTGGCTCTAGCAGAGATGGCTGATTCTTGTCCCCAGACTGAGAACAGGTCACTCTATCCTCCTGGGCCACTTGGGTTTTCTTCCTTCCTTCCTTCCTTCCTTCCTTCCTTCCTTCCTTCCTTCCTTCCTCCTTCCCTTCTTCCTTATCCTCCTCTTCTTCCTCCTTCTCTCCTTCCTTCTTTTCTTCTTCTCCCTCTCCTCCTTCTCCTCCTTCTTTTCCTTTTTTTTTTTTTTAAATATGGTCTCACTCTGTAACCTTGACTGTCATGGAACTCACTACATGGACCAATCAGGCCTTGAACTCACAGAGATGTATTTGCCTCTGCCCTCCCAAGCCCTGGGATGAAAGGCATGCATCACACCAGCCCACTTGGGATTTCCAACCCTTCTCAAGAGACTCACTTCTGCACACTGTGCTTTTCCATCCGGGATACTCACCTTCCTTTGATGGAAGGCATGCTGGGAGATAAAGATCAGGTCATGTGTGAGGTGGCAGAGTGGGCGTTCTGCTCACTCTGTCATCTGGGCTGCAGGATCTGTGGCAGTTCTCCCTGTTTCAACAGGATGCAGTTTCCTAACCTTCAGAGAGGTCCCCCAAGGCCTCTGCAGGCTGATATCACTATAGGAATCCCCAGGGTGATCAGCTCCATAGCAGAGCCCAGGAGGAGGAGTTGTGGAGCAAGAAGGACTGATAGAAATTGTCATTGCAAGCTCTGGGGGTTCAACAACCTCTGTGTGTTGAAGCTTCCTGGGGGTTTAGCTGGACTGCTTTCCTTCCCTCTTGACCTGACTGCATCCGCCTATATCCTGCTCTCCTGTGAGCACCAATGGCCTTAGCGCTTCGATTCCCTATCCAGGATCCCACTATGCAGCCTGTGTGAGCAGGAGTCCTCCCAGTGACTTCACTCTGTCCTCCTCCCTCCCCATCAGCTCATCAGGAGTTTCTGGTTCCTAAACAGGGAAGGATTAGGGTCTCTACCATCACCCTCACCAACATTATCACCCTCACTAGACACTGGTCCTCCACCATGACTTCTGCCTTCCCACCTACCCTGTGCCATACACTATAATCCAGGCAGGTCTTTTAAAACATGTTTTTATTTTTTTAATTAACTTTTTTTAAACAGAGTTTTAGGTTTACAATAACAAACAAAAACAAAAAAAGCATTTGGGAAACAGTGTTTCTCAGACACCTCTGAGCTGAGGTAGCCATGCCTGTATTCTTATTTTGTGATCTTGTGGTGCGTTTGTTGATACATTGTTGTTAATTGGAGGCCATAGTTCACATTAGGGACCCTTGCTCCACTTTGAATGACAGCTTTCACAGGTCGTGAGGAATGCCAGGTGGCCACCACAGCTGTATCACACAGTACCCCTTTTTTGCCTTCAAATTCTTTCCTGAGTTGTCTTTTATTTCTCCCTGCTTCATCCAAACCCCACTAGTCTTTTCTGTCTTCCTAGTCCCCTTTTGGAATACTGTGCAGCTGTGACCATACATTGCATAAGCCTTTCAGACAGGCTCCTCCGTCCAGAAGGATACACTTAGGTTTCTCCATGTTTTTCTTGGTGTGGTAGCTCACTTACTTTTTTTTTTTATCAGCTATTTTCTTTATTTACATTTCAAATGCTATCCCCTTTCCCGGTTTCCTTCCCTCCCAGAAACCCCCTATCCCATCCTCCCTCCCCCTGCTTGAGGGTGTTCCCCCCACCCATCAACCCACCCACTCCCATCTCCCCATCCTCTATTACATTGGGGGATCTATCAAGCCTTCATAGGACCAAAGATCTCTCCTCCCATTGATGCATGACAAGGTCATCCTCTGCTACAAAAGCAGCAAGAGCCATGTGTACTCCTTTGTTGATGGCTTAGTCCCTGGGAGCTCTGGTTGATTGATATTGTTGTTCTTCCTATGGGATTGCAAACCCTTCAACTCCTTCAGTCCTTTCTCTAACACCTCTATTGGGGACCCTGTGCTCAGGTCAATGGTTGGCTACAAGCATCTGCCTCTGTATTTGTAAGGCTCTGGCAGGGTCTCTCAGGAGACAGCCATATCAGGCTCCTTTCAGTATGCACTTCTTGGCATCCACAATAGTGTCTGGGTTTGGTAACTGTATATGGGACAAATCCCCAGGTGGGACAGTCTCTAGATGTCCTTTCCTTCAGTCTCTGCTCTACACTTTATCTCCATATTTGCTTCTGTTAGTATTTTGTTTTTTTGGGTTTTTTCTAAGAAGGAGCGAAACACCCACACTTTGGTCTTCCTTCTTCTTGAGCTTCATGTGATCTGTGAATTGTATCTTGGTTATTTGGAGCTTTTGGGATAATATCCACTTACCAGAGAGTGTATACCATGTGTGTTCTTTTGCGAATAGGTTACCTCACTCAGAATGATATTTTCTAGTTCTATCCATTTGCCTTAGAATTTCATGAATTCATCATTTTTAATAGCTGAGTAGTACTCTATTATGTAAATGTACCACATTTTCTGTACCCATTCCTCTGTTGAGGAACATCTGGGTTGTTTCCAGCTCCTGGCTACTATAAATGAGACTGCTATAAACATAGTGGAGCATGTGTCCTTATTACATGTTGGAGCATCTTCTGGGTATATGCATAGGAATGGTATGACTGGGTCTTCAGATAGTACTATGTACAATTTTCTGAGGAACTGCCAAACTGATTTCCAGAATGGTTGTACCAACTTGCAATCCCACAAGCAATGGAAGAGTGTTCCTCTTTCTTCACAACTTCTCCAGCATCTGCTGTCCCCTGAGTTTTTGATTTTAGCCATTTTAACTGGTATGAGGTGGACTCCCAGAGTTGTTTCAATTTGCATTTCCCTGATGACTAAATGTTGAACATTTCTTTAGATGTTTCTCAGCCATTCAATATTCCTCATTTGAAAATTCTTTGATTAGCTCTGTATCCCATTTTTAATAGGGTTATTTGATTCTCTGGAGTCTAATTTCTTGAGTTCTTTGTATATATTGGATATTAGCCCTCTATCAGATATAGGATTGGTAAAGATCTTTTCCCAATCTGTGAGTTGCTGTTTTGTCCTATTGACAGTGTTCTTTGCCTTACAGAAGCTTTGCAATTTTATGAGGTCCCATTTGTTGATTCTTGATCTTAGAGCATAAGCCATTGGTGTTCTGTTCAGGAATTTTTCCCCTGTGCCCATGTGTTCGAGGCTCTTCCCCACTTTCTTTTCCATTAGTTTTAGTGTATCTGGTTTTATGTTGAGGTCTTTGATTCATTTAGACTTGAGCTTTGTACAAGGAGATAAGAATGGGTCAACTTGCATTTTTCTACATGCTGACCTCCAGTTGAGCCAGCACCATTTGTTGAAAATGTTGTCTTTTTTCCACTGGATGGTTTTAGCTCCTTTGTCAAATACCAAGTGACCATATGTGTGTGGGTTCATTTCTGGGTCTTCAATTCTATTCCACTGATCTCCCTGCCTGTCTCTGTACCAATACCATGCAGTTTTTATCACTATTGCTCTGTAATACAGCTTGAGGTCAGGGATGGTGATTCCCCCAAAAGTTCTTTTATTTTTAAGAATAGTTTTTGCTATCCTGGGTTTTTGTTAATCTAAGTGAATTTGCAAATTGCTCTTTCTAACTCAATGAAGAATTGATCTGGAATTTTGATGGGGATTGCATTGAATCTGTAGATTGCTTTCAGCAAGATGGCCATTTTTGCTATATTAGTCCTGCCAGTCCATGAGCATGGGAAATCTTTCCATCTTCTGAGATTTTCTTTGATTTTTTTTCTTCAGAGACTTGAAGTTTTCATCATACAGATCTTTCACTTGCTTGGCTAGAGTCACACCAAGGTATAACAGGCTCACTTACTTTTATCTCTGGGTAGTATTTCACTATATGGGCACAGCATGGCTTAGTTGTCAACTCCCCTATCATAGGTGGTTTTGAGAATCTGAGGCAATTATGAGGAAAGCTGTGGTAGGCTCTTGTAGGGACATGAGTGTTTGACTGCTTGAGTAGGTAATAAGGAGGGCAGTTGTTAGGTGGCATGGGAAGGTCCTTGTAGCTGTGGAAGAAGCAGGTAAACTGTCTTCAAAAATAGCCATGCCAATCTCCTTGCTGCCACTTAACAACTACCCTCCTTAATATAGTCTCAAGCAGTCAAGCTCCTTGCTTAGTGAGTGTTCCAATGCCCCATATTCTCACTAGCATTTGATATCTCACCCTTTAAAAAAAAAAAGTTAGTCATTTTAATAGATGAGTTGTAGTGTCCTATTATATAACCCCAGATGACTGCATGTTCCCAGTTGGGGCATCAATTTGGATCAGCCATGTGTGTGAGCCTTCTGTGGTTCCCACTGCACTGAGATGACCCTTTACTCCTTTGATGCTACTCAGAATGCTGTGAGATCCGACCCTGCCCTCTCAGCACCTCACTCCCTTTCTTTCCCCTTCCCCACCCCATGCTATCCATACCAGCCTCCTCTTGAACCCTAGAACACTGCTGGTCCTTTCTTACCTGGAAACCTCACACAGGCTGGAGCGTGTCCAGCCCTTTCTCCAGGGAGCCTCTCAGTGCTGAGCAGATCATCCCTCTTGGAGGGAACTACTTGGGTTCTCATTCTCCTCTCAGCATTGCTGTGAATGACTTTGTGCTGGAGTCACAGACTTATTTGCTAGGTTATTTATGACATAATTGCTTATGGGGCTGGGAAACAGAGCTTAGTGGGTAGTGTTTGCCTAGCACTCATAAACTCTATGTTCAATCCCCAACATTAAATAAGCCTGGAAGGGCTTTCTCTATTGTTTAACACTGCTGATCTACTTCACAAGTCTTTAAATGGCTCTGCACCACTGATGTGTTCCACCAAGTAAGCCAGGGCCCAGTAGATGCTGAGTTTTAGCTCTGGCTTTGTGCAAGGAAACAGAGAGGTGAGAGGAGCCTCCTGGGAATCTCTACCTGTTCCACCTCACTAAACCTGTTAAAAGGCATTCCCTTGCCTCAGAAACTAATAAAAACACCCTGTGTGCCCAAAGCTTGACATTCAGAGAAAAGATGTGGCCCAAAAATGTCAGGAGCACACTCATCATCTGGAGCTGTTGTTATGTGTCCTTGTCTCCAGTTTTCGATGCTAGAGAAACCCAGAACTTGGCCTTGAATAAATGTGTTGAGGGAACTAGAGCCCACAACACAATCCTCGAGTGCTCCCTGCCCAATAGAGAAGGCTGAAGTGGCCAGTTTTTGAGCCAGCTGTGACTCAAAACAAGGGTTTCAGAAGCGGTAGTGCAGAAGAGGAGGTGAAGAAGAGGGGAGGGAGCAGCAGCTTCCTAGTCGAATACATGGTGAGCCAGATACGCCTGGGCACTGGCTTGTCACAGGCATCTCCTTCAACCCCTGCCTTGTGGCTCTGCATCCCTGGTCTCCATCAGATAAGGGCAAGCAGGCAGAGACCGCGCACTTCTGCCAAGGTTGGCACTCAGCCTCAGACAGAGAGTGTGTGGGAGGACCGAGGCAGGCTGCCTTGTTGTCCCTCCTTCTGCCCACCCACCCATATAATTCTGGTTCCCTGCCCAGCACCTGGCACAGCCCATGCTGTAAGGGATGAATGACCTCACCACACTCCTCTGGACAGAGTCAAACCTCTATTTCTGTGCTCAGATGCCCCCCTCCTGCCCTCATTCCCCTCTGCTGCTCCTGCTGACACCCATCCAGAGCCAGGACCCTCCTGCTCCACCCTTGCCAAAGCATCTTCTCAACCCTGATCTGCCTCTGGCCACCGTGAAAACAACTGAGACATGGGCCTAGAGCAAAACAGTCATGCTCCCTCTGAGCCAGCCTGTCCTAACCCAGGGAGATCCGTTCCTCCTCTGGCACATCCCACACTCCAGACAGGGGCCTCCAGGCTCTCCTCTTCTGACTTCACAGCCTGAGCTGCTGGCTGGTCCCCTGTCCATCCAATTGCCCCGTGGCCCTTTGCCTCTGTTCTCAAGAGTCTGGGCCACTCTGGAGACACTTACCCTTGGATCAGTCTTCATGATCTGGGACAGGAGGAGCTAGGTGTCCTCAGTGTTCCCGCCACTGCCATGTCCACCGATGCACCTTGGGAGCCTACCAGATGAGGCTGTTCACTGCCTCCAATCCACCTTCCCTCTCTGGGTCCTTCCCTCACTGCCTCCTCCTTAGAAATACACCTCTGCTCTTCCCTGCCTGCCTGCCTAAAACTTCTGTGCTTGGAAGACATACCTTCCAGGAGGCCTCTCATCTACAACAGAAACACTCTCCAACTTGAACTCCAAAGACTCTTCCTTTAGACTCTTCCTTCCTTTATTTATTTATTTATTTATTTATTTATTTATTTATTTAGCTTCTCGACCTTTTGGCTAAGATCAAGTGTAATTATTTATTTATTTATATCTATCTCTTTCTTTCTTCTCTTTCTTTCCTTCCTTTCTTTCTTGCTCATTTATTCATGTATTTATATGCGTATACCACATGTACACAGTGCCCATGAAGGTCAGAAGAGTGACTCAGGCCCTCTGAGACAGTTACAGAGGATTGTGGGCCACCCTGTGGGTGCTGGGAATCAAATTCAGGTCCTCTGGAAGAGCAGCCCAGGCTCCAGGGCTCAGTTTTATTCCTAATTTTAGCTCGAGGCAGGCCATAGTGAGGTTACTAGGGACCAGGAAGAGGTTGTATTACTGTTTTCCCCATTTCAAAATGCTGTAGTAGTGGGAAATTGGCGAGCATGGTGCCTTCTGTACTTCCCAGCCTGGACCTGGAGCGGCCCTGACAGGGAGCTCTATGAACCCCTTGGGCCCCTGAAGCCTCAGTCTCCAACTCAGGAAGTAAGTCCTGATCTGAGTTGCCAGAAAGCTGTTTGTGGAGGGAGCGAGTCCAGAGGATAAATGCCAACCTATGTCCCAGGGCTCACAGTGGTATCTGGCTCCTAAGATGGCAAATGAGACCACAAGACCCCATGGCGTTTCCACTGCCATTCATTCCTCCATATGTCTCCCCAGCATCCTCTTCCTGTTCTCTTGGGTCTGTAGGGACTTGGGGAAGGCGCAGAAGTGGTGAGGCACAGGCTTGGTGTCAGGTAGCTATGAGTTCAAATCTCAAAGCTGCTAGCTGGTCCTGTAACATGGGCTTGTCACTTGATTTCTTCCTCAGAGGTTAGAACAGTGACAAGTATTGCCCACAGGACACGGGCAAAGGGGTAATACCTGTAGCCCCTAAGGCAGGGGTCTGTGGCCAAGGAAGCAGAAGAGGCCATTCAGGGGCCATGCCATGCCCACTGGCTGCCTCGCCCTGGGATTTGTGCCACCCCCACGTTCAGTTTGTGTCAACCTGGGATCAAAGAGCTAGGTCTTCATCCTACCACTTGGTGACATTGCCCTGAGGGCCACCCAATGGGAGAAGAGATGAGAGCTTCCAGTACTTCTGACTTCCATAGAAGGAGACTCACTAAGCCCAGGGCAGCCCTCTCTGGTGAGTGTCTAGAGTTGCTTTCTGAGGCACACAGATATAGAGGAGTCTAGTGGGGCCTCCATACCTGGAGCCAGGGATCAGGGTCAGAGAGGTTAGGCTGTTGGCCTGGAGTTGCACAGCACAAGATTGTTACTGTTAGAGCTGGCAAGCCCTTCCACAGACTTGAGTCAGAGTTCAAGGCTTGGTCTTATTCGCTGATTTTTCTCATCCCTCTTCAGGGCATCTGAGATGCTCTTTGGGAAGGAGGCAAGCTTGGGTGAAGCCTGCAGCCCCGCTCTGAACCAGCTTCTCTGGCATCCAGCCTCCGGGGCCACTGTGTTTCCTGGTTGATGGTGGCATGTGGATAGACCCAGTCCGCAGTTGATGAGCTTCTGAGTGGTATGGTGGGCAGGATGACACTCCCCTAAGATGTCATGTCCTGGTGTCTGGGGATGGTGAGGGTAGAGACAGCCCTCTGTTTATGATGGCACAGCATGAGCTTTTGTGGTGTTGTGAAAATAATATGTATTTAATAAAATTAGCTCTTGGGGACATAGAGGTGGCTCAGGAGCTAAAGACACTTGCCACCAAGCCTGACAACTTGAGCTCCATCCTCAGAGCCCACATAGTAGGAGAGAATCAGCTCCCACAAGTTGCCCTCTGTCTTCCACACATGTGCTGTGGGTAAACTGGTACTCTCCACCCTCCACACAAAACAAATAAATGTCTAAAATCGTTTTAATGCAGAAATTGTACTTTTAATTCAAATCTCCTATAGTCTATCTGCTGCCTCTCACTGTGGCTAAGCTAAGATCAGTGGGTTAAGAAGGTTTCCAGTGGTTTCCACATAAGGTGTTTTCAATTTACAATGGACTTGCAGGGCTCACTGGGAGTCCAAGTGTGTGCTAAGGTGACTTTGTGGATGTGATGGAGTTAAAGAACTCAGGGGACGGTGGACATTCTGGAGTACCCACATGAGGCAGCCTAGTCACGCAGGACTTCCAGACAGGTCAAGGAGGTCAGAGGGACCTATGTTCTGGAAATGGTGTTCCTAGCATGTCCAAGGATGACAAATTGTTAGAGAAGCTATGGACAGCAAGGGAACAGCCTATGGAAGGAGTATAGCCCAGCTGAGGCCTCAACTCCATGAGAACCACACAGAAGGCCATGCACAGGATGAGATGGATGGCCTCTAGCTCCTTGGTGACTGAGTGTAGGAACCTTTGCTGGTCTATGCGATAGTTTTACTTCATGGCAGCCTCGGCCAGGCTACAGGGCCCCGCTCGCTAGTCCTCAGAGGCTGCCATGGGGGTTGTGAGGAAAGTGTGCAGCTGTGACTGGTGGCTGGTGTCCTGAGCCAGGAGGATATAGGCCCTCTGAGTGTGGACTGCTTCCCTGAGAGGCCATGAGAGCTAAGAGGAAGGTGGTTCTGCCTCAGACCCCAGCTACAGCTTCTGTTCTGGTTTCCCGCCATTGGCTGCCCAGCAAGCCGGCTCCAGCCGATCCCAGGAAACACTATGGTTCAAGGATGCATGGCTTGGATGCTGCTCCAGCCTCTCTGTCTTGTTCTCTTTAAGGCTGCCTCCTTTGCCATTTGCCTCCAGGGAGTATTTCTCAGACATGCCAAGATTAGATCAACAGCCCCCACCCCAACTTGTGTCTGCCGCCCCCTAAGGAGTGCGCCCACTTCTTCCCAGACCTTTCCTGGGTCTCCATGTCAACTCCTCTCCTCCCAGCAGGTCTCTGGAAGTCTTTACCATTCACTTTTTTCCTCTGCACAGCCCCTGGGTCCAAGTGCCACTCTCCCAACCTGCCTGTTTTCTTGCTTCCCTCTCCCACAAAGGTTCTGTACCCCAAGACTGTATGTGGACAATACCCTGCTACTATTAACCTCCTCTCTGCCACACTCACCTTGCCTGATTGCATTCTGGAGTCAAGATGTTCAAATAAGTATGGGGGCAGTGGGGAGAAAATTCAGAAGCATAAGGGGTAACATCAACCAAGAGAATCTCAGGCCCCTGAACAACCAAACAGCAGGAACAACCTCGGCTGTCAGTCTGGGTGGTCAGGCCCCATCCTCCCAAGCATACTACCTGTTCTGTGTGCAATCCAAGTGCCACACTCAGCATTGGTGGTTATCCATGGTCCCCTGACAGAACCATGACAGGAGCCCACAGCAAGGACCTGAAGTTCCATGAAGTGAAAGTGTCCTTGGTTGACCTGGGCATACCTCTGCAAGAAGCAAACACAATACCTTCACCAAGTCATCCAGGGAAACTCTCCAGAGGCCTCATTGCTAATGAGGTAACCAGTACTCTGCTTACCCATCTGTAGAATGGGCTGGTGAGGCTACCTGCTGAGCAAGTGGTGCCTCCCTCAAACCTTGAAGCAGGGATTGGACACTCCCAACAGTGCTGTGGTAGAGAGGCAGCCCCCAATATTCTCCCCTACCTACCTCACGGGAGGTTCCTCCTTGTCTGTCTTTTGGGAGAGCCAATATAATTATAACTAGATGTGTAAGACATCAAACGACAACATTTGCATTGCACTTTAGAGAAAAAAGTGCAGAGCGCTTATTGTAAGCGATCTCCTGATGCGCCTAGCAGCCCTGGGGGTGGAGAATTATTCTTTTTATTTTGCAAATGAGAGAACTGAAGTTCAAAGGACTTCAGTGGTGGGTACCCCAGGGGCACCTGACTGTGGTCTGGGCAGGAGCCTGATTCTAAATGCTTCAAGTAGGGCAGGCTAGCTCCAGGAGGCACCATCCGTCCACCCCTGGGCTGTCACCAGAAGGGACCTGAAACAGACTCTGGTGGGCAAGGGAAAGCAGGCTTCCAGATTTCCTTTCAACCCTGGTCCAGCTGCCTGCTGCTTGGCACAGCCTGTTAATCACCCTGCTTATTCATGCCCCTATTCATGCCCCAGCCTGCTGCCTGGCTGTCCCACTTCACAGACAGTAAAGCACGGTGTGGAGAGCCGGCCTCACACATCTGTGTTCCTCAGCCAGCAGGAGGCACAGGGTCTCTGATTACCAACGGATGACTGTGGGCATGCCTTTTAACTCTTAGTTTGGCCTTCCTCATTAACATCCCCTCCAGTGTTGCCAAAGCTGAAGCTGGCACCCTTACCTGGTGGGCCTCCGCACGCGACTTCTTTCTCTCTCTGGGTAACTCCTACTGGCCTCTGATGGCAGCTCTGTGGTAGCACCTGGAGAGCTCAACATATAGACACTTTACTTCTTGGTATGCCCACAATCTGTAGCCTACAGATCATGTGCACCCCAGGATAGCCATGAAGGCAGCTCAATACAAAACCTAAACTTATTTAAAACTCAAATCTTATTATAAATTCAAAGTTGCATACAAAGCTGTAGATAAAGCTTTGTACAGGAAGGGTTAGGATATGATTTAAACTTTGGAAATAAAGCAATCGGATGCTAATGATACAGCCGAGTTGGTAGCGTGCCTGCTTAGCATTTGTTAGGCCCTGGTTTCAAACCTGCTTAGAAAATAGAGGCAGGGGGATCAGAAGTTCAAGGTCCATCCTTGACTCATAGTGACTCTGAGGCCTGCCTGGGCTACAAGATACTGTGACCATAAAAGGGAAGGAAGGAAAGGTGAGATGACTTGGTGAGAAATGACACTTTCTGCCAACCCTGATAAACTGAGTTCTGTTTTCCAGAACCAGTTGGTGGAAGAAGATAGCCAACTCCCACCAATTGTCCTCTGACCTCCACCTGTCGGGTGGCAGGGCATTGGATTGTTTTCTAATTTGTGTCCTTGTGGATGGAGCTGCAGTGAACATTCTGGTCCACATCTTTCTGTGGTTAGGTGCAGACATTTCCCTTGGGCATATGACTGCGAGTAAGGTGATGAGTAGAGCTAAGCCTTCATAGTTGTCAAGTTAAATAGGCGCATTTGCCTGCAGTGTGCAAGCCTTACACTTGACTCCATCCCTCTGCTCAATTTCTGTCTTCTGTTGGAGCTGTAGTGATGTCTCACTGTGGATTTTAATTAACACTGTCCTAGCAATGATGATACAGGGACTAGACATATATAGATGGCAAGGAGCTGGGCTGGTCCAATAGTCACATCTCTCGGCTTTGTGTTTTGCCTGGAGAAAAGATGCAACATCCTCAATGGGTCCCAACATCCACAGCCTTGCAGAGGGCTGTAACCAGGGAAAACGTTGCTCTTCTCTGGAGTGGGGAGAATTTCTTGGCATCTTTCCCTAGTTCACATTCTAGTGCAGATTATGAAGTTTCCCACAGGGTATTGGAAGGGCCACTTCTTGGTGTTTGGGATTATTCTCCATGCCAACCCTTCAATGTACAATCTCTTGGGTGAGTAAAGTGCTGCTGTGTTTGTGTGGCTCTACATCCATTAGTTTCAGTCAGTGAAGGAGGCGTGGCAGCAGTTATTAGAAAGATCTCAATCAGTAGACTTTTTACTGAAGACTTGCCTGCAGCAAGAGGCATGGCTGAGAGCAATGGAGTCTAGTGAGTTCCATGCTGAGTAACGTACCATGAGGATGTCACAGAGACCCCCCCTAGTTGGTCAGGAACTGTGTGGAGTGTGTACCAGCCAAGAGGAAACATGAGTTGGGCCTTCAAATATAGGTAGTAGTTTCATCAGATGTGCGATTTTAGAGACCAGCAAAATCAGCTCTGGGACTTATCCACAGTTACCTGGGCAGGAAATAGGTGGGTGGTGTCCGCCAACCCAGATATAGGCACTGAGCTGAGAGACTCTGGGGGTGAACGCTATACGATGTAATGCTCAGCTCTTACCCCAGCAGGGACCCGTGGTAAGGGACAGCAGGACACAGGACTGTGGGCCTTGAGCTGTAACTACCACGTACCTGCAAAGACTTAAGGAAGGTGGCTTCTAACAAAGGCCTTGAGGGGCTGTAAGAATTTGACATCAGAAACTGGGAGATGACTTTCCTGGTGCAGGCGCCAGCAGATGCAAAGGCACTGAGGTAAGCAGATAAAGGGGAGCAACAGAGGAGTGTTTGAGGATGATACAGACCCAGAGTCAGAAACCCAAATGTGACTGTGGCTTCTCTTCCTGCCTTCTTGCCATCTCCCTTTCTGCCTGCTTCCCATCCTCCTTCCCCTTCCTTCCTTCCCTCCCTCTGAGGTGACATTCACATTCTATTACACTGTCCCTCACCGCACGATCCAGTAGCATCTGGCACATCCTCAACCTTGTATGGCCATCACCTCTGTCTGTTTCCAAAATCTTTCCTCACTTGGCAAAAGGAAGATGCTGCCAGCATCCGATCCCAACCACAGGCACCCAGGTGCTGTCTATCCCTAAGGATCTTCCTAAGGCGAGATCTTCACAGAAGGAATCTTAGAGTTTTGTAATATGTCGCCTTGGGAGAGGCTGCTTCTCATTTGCTGGCACTGGAGCTTCCTCCACACTCCTGGTGTCAGGCTCTGTTGTCTGATTGCAATATTCTGCCATATGGAGACAGGGCCAGCACCGGGTTGCTTCTCCTTGGATGCTATGGAAATATGGGCGCGCACCCCCCTGTGTGCAGCATTCTTGAATCTGGTGTTTGGTTCCTTCTGGTACAGACCCAGAAGTGAACTTGGTGCGACATGTGTTGATTCTGTGTTGGAACTCTTGAGAGCATGGTACCTCTTTTCGAGCTAGAGTGGAGGTAATGATAGCCATCAAATGAAAGGCTGAACGGGCAGTTAAGAAACCACAAAAGGCAGCAAGGCTTCTGGGCATCTGGGCAGGCTACACTAATGAGGCTGAAAGGCTGGGGTGAGCCGTGAGGAACAGGAGGCTGCATGCCCCGTTGGCTGCCTCTGCCCCTGGGCCAGCAAGCTCTTAGGGGATTTGAAGCAGGTACCTGGTACCCTGTGAGCTTTGCATCCTTGTGAGCCTGGAGGCTGCCTCTTTAGTATATTGTCTCTCAAAGAGCTGGCTCATGTGGATTCCTATCCTAGGGAGTCCCAGCCCACTGCCTGGGTAGGTTCTTTCACTCACGAGACACCCCTCACTCACCTTTGGGGTTGTTCAGGTTTGTCCAGCAGCCCAGCCTCTCCCTGTGCCTCATGCTGTCCCTGGTACCTACTCTCTTCTCATGTAGCCAGAGTTGGAGACTGTGACAGTGAGGTCACCCAGAGGGGGTCTTTTTACTCTCTGCAGGGTCACAGTACCTTGGTGACTCCTACTCTTGCCTTCTTCCCTCCCAAGTCACTTCCCCAGAGGGGCTGGACATGGTGGCACATGCCAGTAATCACAGATTGGGGTGGTTAAGGCAAGAAAATCATCTATAAGGCCAGCCTGGCTACAGATTGAGACCCTGTCTGAAACAAACCAAAACAAAAATTTTAAACTGACAGAATGCCAGGCCACTGGGGAGGAGGCTGAAAGCCACCTGAGCCCTGAATGCGTGGGACATCAGCCCAGAACAGCTATGGTAGGGAAGGGGAGAGAAAGGAGGAGAGAAAAAGCTCACTGCCCACCAACTGCCCTGTGATTAGTAAACCCTCAGTAATAAAATGTTTCTTTTCCCTGTAATTGCAAGGTAATTATGCAGTAGGGTTTGTGTATTAATCGTGTTGATTAATTACACACAGGTACTAATTAAACATCTGCTTCATAATCACACACAGCTTGAAGCATGGTATACACATGCACACACACATGCACATGTGCCTGTGTGCTTGCCACTCACTGTAATCCCCATGCTCGTGCGTGTGTGTGTGCGTGTGTCTGTGTCTGTGTCTGTGTTAGAGCCCACTGAATTTAGAGACAACTGTTCAACCCAAATACAAATGCATACAGTGAGCCACATCTGGGACCCAGAGAGCCACTGACTCGGATTGGAAACTGAGTCATCTACAGCCCCTTGGTCCAGAGTACAATGTCCCCAGAGTGCAGTTCCTTCCTGGTCAAGCTTGGTTGGCACATGGACTCAACCTCTCTGCACAGGCAGGATGCTAGTTTGAGTTAGAACTGTCTCCAACTTCGCCATCAACATGTGCCCTTTTGCTGTGTGGCTTGAAAGCTTCTCTCTCTCTCTCTCTCTCTCTCTCTCTCTCTCTCTCTCTCTCTCTCTCTCTCTCTCTCTCTCCTCTCTCCTCTCTCCCGTCTGTCTCTCTCTTCCCCCTCTCTCTCCTCTCTGTCTCTCCTCTCTTCTCTCTCTCTGTGTATGTCTCTCTCTGTCTCTCTGTCTGTCTGTCTCTGTCTATCTGTTTCTGTCTGTCTGTCTATCTATCTGTCTGTCTGTCTCTCTTTCTCTCTCTCTTTCTCTCTCTCTCTCTTTCTCTCTCTGGCTGCTGGTCTGTAAAACAAAGAAATCTGTATGCAGAGGCTCCCCAGCCCTTTCCAATTCTCCTATACATGGATTCTAATTTCATCCTTACTAATTAGGAGTGAGAGACAATTTACATTCAGCACCTAGCATCCCTGTGTGTGAACAATGGGAATAACTCCTTCCTTTATGACTTCCCGGAGACCCCTCGAGTGAGGAGAAGCCTCTGGGATCCGCGGCTGCTCCCCTGCAGCTCCCCACCCCCGCTGACGTCCATATTCATTCTTGCGCTTTAAATTTTCATGTTGATGTTTATGGGCCACCGTTAGGTGATGAGATCCTTCCCGAAGGTTGTTTTTTCATTAACTTAACTCATTTCACTTATTAGCTGGAGTTTAATAAACAGGCTGTTCAGAGTCATACAACAGTCTTTCTCTTTAATAATATTTTAAGATCAGACTTCTCTGAGTCATCGTGGTTTATTTGCTTGTAACTTGCTACTCCTGGGATGTAGGCTTGGGATGTGGGGCCTGATGAGGCCTGGAGAGGCGGACTGGCTGTTTGACCTTGAGCATCAGTCTCCTTTGCAGCAGGGAAGGCATGCAGGGAGTAAAAATCAATAGCACATCACTCAGCACCTAGCACCCAGCACTCAGCACCCAGCACTCACTTACTATATTTAAAGTGCTTGATTGAACTCTTTAGCTCTGTGAGATGGCTTAATTTTTTCCATTTTATGAGTAGTGGGCGAAATGGCTTTTTTGAGGCTACAGTTAGTGGCAGTGACAGACCGGGCAGTTCATTGTTTTGCTTCCCACAGGGTCTCTGCCTTATCTTGGCTAGCCTTAGAGTTCCTCCACAGCCCCTATCTTCCAGAACCCCTCTACGCCCAGCCTCTTAGGCCCTACTCATCTGTCCACCCTGCCATCCTGTTTCCTCTCGCCTCCCTGCTGTCTCCAGTGTGTGATGTAGACCTCAGCTCTACATCCCTCAGTAGTGCCTCATTGCCCGTTGCTACAGCTCAGCATCCTCAGCTTGACATTCAAGGACCTAAGCCTGTGCCTCTGCCTCCTCCATTGCCCTTGTCATCCCCAGCTGGCCACCTTGGCACATGGCCTTGAATGCCTATCCCACACTTGGGTACACTTTCTCAACCTTGTCTCTGCAATAGTGTCCTCTCTAATCCTCAGACATTCAAATCTGCCGTTTGCTCTGAGGAACCTTCTTGGGACCCATCTCCCATCTGAACTCAGCCACATAATTCTTAACTCTCCCCTCCTTTCCACACTTGGCTGTCTTCTCCCTGGGGTTCTGGGCTCCTTGGAAAGTGAATATGTGCCCTCTCCCTCCCCCATACACATCAGGTGTTTAATTGATGCTTTCCGAGTGAGTAAAGATTTCTCATCCTCCAGGCTCCTCTAGCATTGAGCTTGAGACCAGGTCCTGAACACTTAGGGAAAGACTCTAATTCCTCTAATTCCAGCAGTGTGGTCAAACTCCCTCCCTCTCTCTTTCTCTCTCTCTCCATCTCTCCCTTCTTCCTTCTATCCCTCCCTCTACCCATTCCTCCCTCCTCCTGCCACCCCTCTGTTGGTTCTATCCCCCATGCACTTCATTCTTCTCCCAAGGTTGCCTCCTCCTTCCTGGTCAATGGTTCAGATTCAAGCCACTTTTTTTTTTCTCCCCTTGTCCAAACTTTCCTGCCCATGACTATTCACCCAGCTTCTGCTGCTTGAAGGGTTTCTGGTCTCTGACAGGTTATTCTAGTGAGGGCTTGAGGCAATGAACACAAGACATGGAGTTGGGGGACTGTGTGCCCCACAACAGTGAATGTCCTTTTTGCTTTAGTTGTGTTGGCACCATGCGAGGGGAGTTCTTTGCCACTGGGATAGCACTCTATACCATTCTCAGTTTTATAGAGGGGAAACTGAGAACCAGGAGGGAGAGGGGGTTTTACTTAAAAGCATGAGTGGATCCTTGGTCAAGGTCTACTGGGAACTCTGGACTGTTTCTTCGCCCTGTGCTGGCCTCTGGGATGGGGACTAGAGCCCTTCCCAGTAAATCCACTCTGCAGCACAGAGTGCCCACAGATTCAGATAGGGTCTTGCCTGCCATGGTCGTACAGGCAACAGAAGCTAAGGTGAGACTATGGGCTTGAGGCTCCACTGCACCCCTCTTCCTTCAGTACTTGTGAACTTCCCTACACATGACAGCAGGCCCAACATACACAGGCCTCCATCTACAGGGCAAGGTTCCCCAGGCTGGACGGGCCACCACCCATGGATGGAGATACTGAGCCAACAATGCAGGCCAGGACCTAAGAGGGTCCATGAGGACTTGAAGACAGGCTGGGTGGCTGGGAGGTGATCTGAGCCTGTGGCTGTCACACCCACTGGGCCATGCCCTCTCCAGCTGGCCCTTCTGGGGTGAAGCGCTTCATTCTGTGACAGAGAGGACACATATGTACCACATGTCCTGCTCAACTTGGAACTGGCCATACTCACTCTCCTGTGTCCTGGTACACACATATCTGTGACACCTGTGGTGTTCTAGACATGGCCTGTTTCAACACTCGATGGCACCATCCCATGGCAACCATCCACAACTGTGTCTGCTGATTTGATCTCTCTGAGCCTCAGTTTCTCATCCATAAAATGGCAATGACAGTGCCATGAGCATGAAATGGGAAGCCTGTGGCATGTCCTGTCTGTTCAGTCATGGGCCTTTGCACTACCCCAAGAGGCAGCAGAAGTGGATAAAAACCACAAGTTACTTTTAACAGATGGGGAAATCAAGGCACTACAGACCAGAAAGAATCTGTGCAAGTTAGCCTGGCCTTGCCACCAGAACCCTGACTCCTTGCTGCCCATCCCTGGAGCACCTGCTGCCACTTCTCCCTGAGAGAAAGACTCGATTCTGGGTCACCTCCCTGTCCATGACTAATGCCTCTGGTAGCTTGAGGGGTATGGGTGCAGGTAGGCAAAGGCCCCCAAAGTAAATCTCTGCAAGTGTGTGTGTGTGTGTGATACAGAGAGAAAAGGAACTTTGGGAAGGAACTCCCCAGAGAGGCTAAAAGACTTCATCCTAGGTAGCTAAGTGATCAGGGAGAGTGAGTGCCATCCAGAGGCACATGGCTTGCCCTACTTCAGAGACAGGCTTGCTGATACCCCCACTCTTGCAGGTGTTTGCTCTTTATAAGGTCCTTTTGAAAACTTGGAGACTATCCCCCTAGATCTCCTAGCCGCTCCCTCCCCAGTTCTCAGCTCTGGTTGCCTTCTGGTGCAACATTAGTGCTCACCAGCTTGTTCAGTGCTAATGACATTTGCGTTTCGCTGGCTGGCAGAAGGTGGTGCTTGGTGGCTGGGATAGAGGACATCACTGGCAGACAGGAGATTGGAAGCCCAGAGAGAGGGCCAGGAAAGCCAGGTGGAAGCCTAAATGGGCTGTGAGAGGGATACTAGGGGCAGAGGGAGGAGCGACTCGAAGAGATTAGAGTTACCGTGGGTTTAAACATTTGCCAGGACACCAATGTGTGCTTCACCTCCCTTGCATATGTGGTCTACACACACACACACACACACACACACACACACACACACACACGTATTGAGCAGCTGCTCTATCCCAAGACTCTCCTGCTTCTGCAACAGGTGGGCACCTGCTGGATAGCTTGCGGGAGCCAGCCCTCCTGACTCTGCTGTCTCTGCTGGAGAACTCCTGGGATGTGCTTTCTAAAACACAGAGATGCGATCCTTGCAGACTACCCAACACTGGCTACCATGTAAGGGAGATGATTGCTTTTTAGGGAGAGTCTGTGTTGTCACTGAGACCACCAGCAGGCCTCCCTGTCCTCCACCATAGCTCACACTATCCCCTCCGTCAGCACAAGGACTCAGTGATCAAAGAGTCTAGAAGGCCAGACATTCCCACTGTGCAGCCCATATCTGCCAGATCCGCAGGTGGCGTCGGGCTTTCTCATGAGCTCCCTTCTGCTTCCCTAATGGTCACCCTGCTGTTTGAGCACCCCAGGCTCTGGATTGAGTTCTCTTCTCTGGAAAGGGCTTCCCCTACCCCTTCATGGTGGAGGAACTTGATTTAGCCTCAGAAGACCCAGGCCTAGGATGGCTCCTTCCCAAAGCACCAACTTAGCCTGGTCAAGGAGGGAGGGACGGGTGGGAGACCATCTCAGAGGAACAGGCCAGCCTGGTAGCTCCCACCTGGGAACTGGAAAGCAACAGTATGTAAGGTGTGATGTAGAATTTCATGTGGGGGGGGGGGGAACAACAACAAAAAAGAGATTGCTCAGCAGGAAAAAAAGCTTAGCTTACTGCTGCCAGGCAGCTGTGGTCAAGGGTTGCTTATTGTCTGCCCTGTGCCTGGTGCTGGACAACCACAAACCTACAAACCTTTTGGCTCTCCACCAGAATTCTCTCTCTCTCTCTCTCTCTCTCTCTCTCTCTCTCTCTCTGCCTCTGTCTCTCTCCCCCCCTCTCTCTGTCTCTGTCTGTCTCTGTCTCTCTCTCCCTCTCTCTCTCTCCCTCTTTCTCTCTCTCTGTCTATCTATCTATCTATCTATCTATCTATCTATCTATCTATCTATCTATCTATCTCTATCTCTCTCTCTCCCACCCTGAGTCACCACACAGACCTGGCCTTATATGGTGTGCTTAGTCCTCATGGTCAAAGCCTGCTCACTCCCTGGTCTAGCCTCTGAGTCCTGAGTGGCTGCTGTGGGTTGTGTGGTTGGACACCGGGAACTGGGCACAAAGGGCTTTGCCTTCAGGCTCTCTGCCCTGATATCTATGAGATCCTTTGGGGTTTTATCTTTCCCCTACCACTCCTAAGGGGGGATGTTTGTAGGGTCTGTTAGTTTCCATTATTCTTTAAAGGACTCCTCACCTGGGTCTGACACAATAACAGCCACACAATGACTTTGTCTTTGCCCTCCAAGGCTCAGAGTTCCAGATGGACTAGCTGTGGAAAAAATGCCCTACTAGAGATCTCTCTGTACAGACCTCTTAGATTCCAAGCCATCCTAAAACGTAACAGCAAGGGCCTCTTGTACTATTACTCCAAGCTTCTTGGGCCCCTGGTCTACTCCGCAGGAGACCCAGGGCTCCAAGCCAAAGGGAGGAGATGCTTCTTGGCTGGACAGTAAATTGGAGCCTCAGTGTCTAGGAATTGGGTTTGAAAACTGGCTGGGATACTAGCTAGAAGAAGACCCTGGGAATGTCATGCAGAAGACAAGAGTCCATGTCAGAGAACTCGAGTCCTCAGTGCAGGCCGGCCTGGTGCACCTGGGGACTGGCGGAAGGCCTGGGGCAGCATCCCCACAAAGCCTCCCCAGCTGGAGCCGACTGGATCTTCTCTCGTTTTCTCCATTGCCCCAGGAAAGGACTTTGGGAGGCTTTCAGAAGAGCTTGGTCACTAACTTCATTCCCTAACTGTTTGTAGGATTTCTGTGGCTTGCTCTGGCTTGTTTCTTGTCTCACTGTCTAGTCTGGCCCAGCCTCGAGGTCACCATCCTCTTGCCCCAGCTTTCCTGGTGCTTACATTTCAGGGACACACTATTGAGTCCTTAGTGTAAGTCTGGGACCTGAGAGTCACATAGCATCCCCTTGACCAGGACACCATGCATTCCAAAACCTTATCCCACATAAGGGTCAGCAGATCAAAACCTTGGGCATAAACTCACTGCCCTAGCGGCTCCTAGAGCTTTCATTAACCCCTTCTTGCCTTCCTAGATTGAAGTCTGAGTGAAATTTCTGGACCTACAGTGTGGGCTGAGCTGCCAAGGCCCAGCTCTGCTCTCTGGGTGTGGAAGTCCCTCAGGGAGGCAGTTTGGTCTACTTGTCAGCAGACATGGTGGCCTGACAATCCATTCTCAGTGCTTGGCTCCTGAATTAGAAGGGGCTGGGATACTTGTAGACAGCACAGATATAGAGGCTACAGAGGTTCCTTCCTGGCCAGCATCCTCCTGGCCCCTTCCTAAGGACTATGGGCATCTCTCTGCCCCTTTAACTCCAGCAGTATGCAGAGCCTGGCGTGTGTGGCATCGGTCAGTGGCTGGGGGGTGGGTGAGTGAGACCAATGCACAGATTACAATGGCTCTTTGCAATCTGTGTTTCCCTAGTTTCAGGCCATGTGTAGAGGTGCTAGTCTCCAGCTTTGTGTCCCTGTGACAATTTGATTTTGCTCCTGGAGAATGTCATTTGTTTTCTAGTAATGCAGTGGACAAAGAACAAATGGCTTTGAGTTTCTTGGTTTCTACATCAGTGGCAGGAGGCAGCCTGAGGTGTTGGCTGTCAAAACTGAGAATTTAGGCCCAGCTTCCAAACAGGAACCAATTCTCAGAGTGTCCAGCTATGGAGGGCTGTGGTAAGCTTGAAATTAAACCCTGTGTACAACCACCTCATAGCATGTGGGATAAGGCTTGGGAAGAATGCTAGGGGGCAACGTTCATGGACCTACTTAAACTGTTCACTGCATAAAACCCTCTTCCCAATAGAGTTCAGCTCAGCACTTTGCATTTTAAGACAAGATATTTTATGAAAATCGTTTTAAGGAGAAGCTGAAGGGATACCTCAGTGGTTAAGAGCACTTGCTGCTCTTGCAGATCACCTGGCTTGGGTTCCAGCACCCACACGGAGTGGATTGCAACCATCTCCAGTTCTAGGGGGGCCAGACATCCTCTTCTGGCCTCCACAGGCACTCCATGGTTATGGTGCATGTACACATACTCATGCATACCCACGTACACATAAAATAAATGAATGCATCTCTCTTGAAAGTCATTAACAGGATAATACATGTTTGTTTGTGGTTGTTGTTGTTGTTTTTTTTTAATTCCAAAAAGGTTTGAGCTTGTTGGCATATACCTTTAATCCCAGCACTCAAGAGGCTGAGGTATGCAGATCTCTGTGAGTTTGAGGCAAGCCTGGACTACATAGAGATAGCCAGAGCTAGGTAATAAAGAGAGCCTGTCTCAAAAAAAAAAAAAAAAAAAAATCCAAAGAGGGTGGGGCTTATAGCTGAGTGGGTAATGTGTTCACTGTGAAGGCATGGAAACCTGAATTGGACTCTCAGACTCCATGTAATGAAGCACAGGGACATGTTTATAATCCCAGCATTTGGTGAAACAGAGACGGGAGGATCCTTGTGGCTCTGTGGCCAGAGAGCATAGTCGACTTAGCAAGCTCCAGGCCAGTGAGAGACCCCATGTCTGACAAAGGTAGACTGTGCTTGAGGAAAGGCATCTGAGGCTGACCTTTTACCTTGACATGTATGTGCACATGTGCCTGCACGCTGGCTCACACATGTCACACATACGCAAACAGAAGAAAACAAAACAAATTCAAACCATTCAGAGGGTTTAATCTAAGAAGCAAGAACGCCCATGTCACCTCGCAGCTCCTCCATTCTCATTACACTAACATGTTCTCTCTCAACATGAAGCTTCCCCGAAATACAATGTGTCTCCGTGGCTTCTCTTGCTAAGAACAGGAACAGGAGCAGAGTCAAGAGGCGGCAGTCAGCCAATGGCTGCCATGGGGACATGCTATCCAGGCCATAAACTTTTAGAGAGGTCAGTGCAGAATGTCCCATAGGAGTGTGGCAGCTCAGCTTCCCTGCACCTTCAGGCTATGACCCAAGGCCCTGAGGCCTGAGACCTGGGGAGGCCAGCCACATTCCACCCAGGCTGGGAGAGCCAAGTAGGCAGATGTGGCCATGTGCTAGGTCTATCTCTCCTGTCACATGTTCTAGGTCTCAGTGCAGCCCAGCTTCCTGCACCCCGGTGGGACAGCTGCTGACCACTCTCTAGCTGTGGAGGGTCTGTGCTACCATACTCAGGGTCTTCTGTTGCCTTTCTGGGGAAGAGGCTGAGGCTCAGAGAATACAGTTGGTGCTGAAGGGACACCATAGCACGTTTGAATTTAGTCTGACACTACCATCTGCTCTTTCCTACGTGGTAGACAAAAGGAGTAAGTGGGAGAGTTAGAAACAGGTAGGCCTCTATGTGTGGTCCAGGTTTTCTCCTAGAGATACTAAGGAGCCATGGCAGGCTTATACAGAGGAGGATAGCTGATCTGTGCCCTTGGAAAGGTGGTGGGAAGCCAGGGCCGGTGATCACGAGTGAGTCACTGAGGCCCATCAAGGGTGAAAGGTGAAGGCATTTCTGGCATCCAGAAGCTGTCACTGCAAGGCCCCGAGCCAGTGCCAGCTTCTCTGGAAGAAGATGAGCCTGCAGGTAGATGGGGCAGAAGACAGGGCAGCTCTCAGATGCCTTCATCAAGAAGGAGCCCTGCCCTATGGCCAGAAAGTTCTTTCATGAAGGGAGCCTGGAGCCTTTCTGCTATCCCTCCTTGTCTGAGAACTCTAAGCTGTCTGTAACCATCAGGCCCTGCAATAAGTCTTGGCCCACATTGTTCCCCCAGCATCTCTTTACCTACTTGGGTCAGAGGAGACGATGTTCCAGCTGCACTTGTGGGGCCACAGCTTGCAATGGAGGCATTGTAAAGGCCAGAACAGAGTGCAGCTTCCCCAAGAGGGAGTGATGGAGACCAGATGTGGTCAGCAGCCTGGGCCTGCTGACTCTGCATGTCTGATGGTTGACCTCAGCATGTCTGATGGTAGTTACTCTTCTCTTGGATGCTACCTCAGAGAGGAAGGGTGTGCCCTATCTCTGGGTTTGGGAGATGCAAACCCATCATGATGGGAAGGGTACGGCAGCCAGGACTTTATTTGTGGCAGCAGGAGTTTGCCATTCTGTCTGAGTGGATCAGGAAGTTCAGGGCTAAGGTTAGAAGTGGGGTATCCTTGTCATCTACAATGTTTATGCACGTGAACCTCAGGCCACAGGTTAGACACATCTGGGCTTAGAAACCCCAAGACCTGCCTCTCCACTAACAGCTCCTCTCACCGAGGTCCAAGTACTCAAACATATAGCCTGTGGGGACATTTTACACTAAATAATAACACAGGTAAGGGGACCTGACAGAGGAAGCCCCTAGTGCAGCCCCTTTCTTAAGATGCCAAGCTCCTCTGGACTCTTTAAGTCCAGCTCTTGGAAGGGAATGGGCTAGGTGGAAGGACCCTAAAAGACCAGGCTCTTGGGGCAGCACAGCAGATGTCATCCTGTGGGGAGCCCAGCCTCGGAAGGGAGGAGGGACATTGTAAAGCCTGCTCTTTAGGGCATTAGCAGAACAGAGGGAGGATAGAGCACCCAAAGGTCAGGAGTAGGCAGGGATAAAGGGTCAGCCAAGTGGAGTACTGAGCAGAGCCCTGATTTATGGGGGTGGCAGTAAGAAGGGTTTCACAGTCTCCCACATGCAGCCACAGCCCAAGCCAATTTAGGCTAAGGTGAGTTGGCTCAGAGCCCATTAAAGGCAACTCTGGCTCTGCCCTGGGGTCCACCTGTGTGTGTTCAAATGTCCTATCAGCTACATCCAACTTTTCGCTGAGCTGTGACTCCAGCTAGAAGGTGCCAGTCAGGTCCTACCCTCCAGTCCTCTTCCTTGGGTGGCTTCAAGCCTTTTCCTTGCTTGACCCAGAATGTGTAACTCTCTAGGGGAAAAGTCTGGGAGGATTTGTCCTTCTGAAGGCCGCCTGACTGGGAAGATGTCCAGGTGAGCTCTTTTGACTCTCTGAGGGGTGGCCACGGAGTCTGTTTACATAGCTCTAACAATGGCCAAGCAACCAAGAAAGCCAAGCTCAGACTGTTTTGAAAGTTATGTCCCTGCGTTTCACAGGCATCTGCCACTTGCTGCGCACCTCAGCCAGGAACTTAGCTGGCACTCGGTGCCTTTCTTCTCTGAAGTGGTCTTGGTAAATGTCACACTCACCTATAATCAGATCTCTGCTGTGTCAGTGGACACAGAGGGACATTGAGCAGGGGGATCCTTTCCTTCCCTGGCTGCAGTTGACTCTGGGACAACCTAATAAACACATAATGTTATTTAGCAATAGCAGACGTGTTACATGTTATGCTCTGGGTCTTCAGCCCCACAGTAGCCTGGTGCGAGGCACATTCTTTGTATGTATCTTCATTGTGCAGAGAAAGAAAGAAAGAAGAGAGAGAGAGAGAGAGAGAGAGAGAGAGAGAAGATACTACAGCATAAAGAAGTGAAATGACCTGCCTAAGACAACACAGCATCCAGTTAATTATTCAAGCCATATTTACCAAATGGAATCTGTCTGGGCTGGCCACTTGCCTCTGCCCTCCAGAGGGTCAGTCTTGTAGACGAAACAGAGCTGTGAGGAAGTTTCCTGGAGGAAATGTTTCATTTGAAATCAGAAACAAGATGGGAGGTGGGCTTGGATGGTGCTGGAGGAGGGAAAGCCCATAGTTGAATGATGGCAAGCTGATGACTGCAGTCCTGTGCCAATGTGAGCCCCCCATGGCCTAGAGACCTCAGAGCCACGTGTGGCAGCTAGGATTCAGGTTGGTTCTAGGACTTTTTGGCAGGAGTCTTTCCAGTACCTAAAGAACCCAGGAGCAGGCTGCTAAAATGATTCAGCATTTAAGAGCACTGGCTGCTCTTCCTGAGGTCCTGAGTTCAATTCCCAGCAACCACATGGTGGATCACAACCATCTATAAGGGGATCTGATGCCCTCTTCTAGCATGGCAGAGCACTCATACATTAAATGAATAAAATAAAAAGATTAGGAGGAGGAGGAGGAGAAGAAGAAGAAAGAAGAAGAGGAAGAAGAAGATTAAGAAGAGGAGGAGGAGGAAGAAGAGAAGGGGAAGAAGGAAGAAGAAGGAGGAGGAAGAGGAGGAGGAGGAGGAAGAGGAAGAAGAGGAGGAAGAGGAGGGAAGAGGAGGGAAGAGGAGGAGAAAAGAAGCAGCAGCATCCAGGAGTTCTTGTCACACTTCAATGGCCCATAGATCTCTGATAGATCTCAGATAGACACTATTGTCAGGGGGCACATGACAATGGCAGGATGTCAAGGCAGCCCCAGGGCCCTGCATCCCCTGTGGGTGTGCCTGGAGAAAGAGGGATGTATAAACACAAGGTAGGTGACCTGGTGACTCTCCTATTGCTGTTGTAAAACACTATGACTAAGACAACTTACAAAAGAAAGTTTAACTGAGCTTCTGGTTTCAGAGGGTTAGAGTCCACAATGGCAGAACAAACGCATGGCAGCAGGAACCACTGAGGGCTCACACCTAGAGACTGCACTGGGGACAGCAGTGGGGAATTTCAAAGCCCCAAAGTTTGCCTTCCATAAGGCCGCATGTCCTAATCCTTCCCAAACAAGTTCTGCCAACTGGGGACCAAGTATTTAAATCTATGAGCCTTTGGGGGCCATTCTCATTCAAACCATTACAGTGGGTAAGCCTTTGGCTGGGAATACAAAACCTAATGGGAGTAATGGAGCTAGAGGGATGTGCTCCAAAGCTCTGGAAGAGAACTGGTCATACAGAGGGTCCTGGAAGCCCCCTCTATTAGTTGTTTCCCTATTGCTGTGGTAACATGACCAAGGCAACTTTCAGAAGGACTTACAGTTTCAAAAAAATAAGAGTCCATCACCATCACCACCACCACTACCACCACCACCACCATCATTATTACCTCTACCACCATCATTATCACATCCACCATCACCATCACCAACACCATCACCATCACCACCACTATCACCACCATCACCATCATTACCGCCAATGGGTATTACCCATTGCCTGCAATCTCCGAGAGCCCTGTGTACACATGTCTGGCCCCTGGCTAACTCCTACACATTTCCAGCCTCAGCTTGCTCAGCTGTGGCAAAGGTGAGCTAGCACAGTGCAGGCCACACAGCAGAGTCATTACTTTATCCCTGGGCATGGGGCAGAGAACACAGACCTCTCTGACCTTCTGGCAGTGTCTGGTCTGTCTGCTTTTTGTCTCTGAGTGACATGTGCCTCCTGTCTGTTAGGGAAGAGTCTAATAGCTACCCCCTCAGCCAGGAGCTATTCTGTGTCCCTCATTGTAGTGGTTTCTCCCCAATATATATGATAGTGTATACTGACCCCAGGGCATAGAGAAGCAAACAGGCACAGAAAAGGTGGCGAGTGACATCGAGTCACACAGCACCAACTAATGCCAAGTCTGTCTAGACAACAAGGCTAAACATTGGTCGTGTGTCTTTCCAGGTCTCCTAGAAGCATCTGAGGCAGAACTGAAGTTGATGAGGTGGGAGTAGCTGAAGCCACTCCTGCTTGGTATCTCAGTGTGAATACATTGTTGCTTTAGTTCTAGTGAGAGCAGTGGTTCCTATCCACAGCCAGTTGTGGGTTAGGCGAAGGCTGGGGAGACTGGAGCTGGTTCCATGCAGGCCAACTTTGCGATTCCTAGAAACATACCCAGTCCTTAGCCACAGGAGACCTGCTGAGTATAGCTCTTCCCTCTATGTGACTTTTTCTCTGGAACCTTCTCTGGGTCTTCTGGGCTCAGTAAGAGCTGATGCTACTGCCTATAATCACCAGAAGATGCAGGAGGGGGCTCAGACCTTGGAGTTCAGTAGCTTCCTCCTTGTTCTGTCTTCAAGGCCTAGGATGCAGCTGCACACAGGAGAACCTCCTGATCCCATTCTTGTGTTGAGCTTGCATTCTGCTCCTGGGCCTACCCAGCTCCATCCAGAGCCCGCTTCATGCATGCCTCTGCTAAGTGCCAGACCCTATACTTGCCCACCAAGTGCTCAGAGCTGCATCCTCAAGCAGGGCTCCCAGCCTGCAGATGGGCCTAGCACAAGGATTTATGGTCCTCTCAGCAGCTCCTGGCCTGAAATAACTAGCCTTCAAACAGCCTTCTCTTACCAGGAGAAAGGCTGAACCTGGGTCTCTAGATGGGGGCTGCCAAGGGCTCCCAGGAATCTCCCTGCTCCCTTGTCCCTGGCTTGGCATTCACTCAGCAGGCTAAGGGCTACTGAATCCTGGGCTTATACAGGGATCTTTTCCAGGCTTTATGACAGCCTAGAACCAGGTGCACCTCCCTTGAAGACTTGGGCTCAGGCACCACTAGACCTTGAGTTTGATTCTCTTCTTTCCTTCTGTGAAGTAGGCATTAGGACACCTGCTCCTGCCTGTCCCAGAGGGACGTGTGGTTCCATGCTACTTCATGGCAAGGCTCTTCAGTGAAATATGCCACAGCCAGGAAAACTAGGCCCAGGGTAGGGAAGACCTTGACAAGTCAGCCTTGACAAGTCAGCCACTGGGAGAGAAGTTGAGCCTGGGCCCAGCGTGCCCGCATGGACTACCCCTCAGTGGCACCAACACTCTTGAAGGATTCTGCTTGAATGCTCACACCTGGTCTGAAGTACCAAAGAGGAAGGCCAGAACCCATGCTTCCTGCCCCCACCTGGTGAGACCATGAGCCACCCTGCTCTCTGCAGGTGTCACAGTGATCTAGAGCCATGAAAGCAGGGAGACTGCCCTGGCTCATTCTTGTGAGGGAGATAAAAGAGTGTCCGTCTCTAAAGATACAAACTGTAGGAAGGTAAGATGGATGGTGAGGATTGGAGGGAACCAGGCAACAAGTCCCCAGCCTCTCCAGCCACTATGCTGTGAGTCACCCACATGGGCCACCTTTGCTACCCATGACTTTGCTGTGTAGCCTGGGGTCTCTGATGCATACCCTCAGCTTCCTGGATTTAAAATGTGGACAATACCTGAGCAGAAGGGACCTCTGCCTGTACTGGAGAAATCAGGAAGGGCCTCACAGCAGAGGAGACATGCTAGTGGGCCTTGCAGAGTCAGCAGGAGTTCTCCAGGTCAACAAATGGCCATCGGTATTCTAGGACCAGCCACAGCCTCAGAGCATGGAAGTTAATGCCACTTGGACAATGGTTTAATTTCATGATGTTCATATGATCTTTGTTTCAAAAACTAGAATAAGTATAGTATAAAGAATAGGTTTGAAATCCTTGGGAGTCAGGTAATATTGGGCATAGTTTTGAATATAAGTCAGAAAGGCATCTGGTATAAGATTTCTCTAGATCCCAAGCAGAGAAGAGAAAGCAGAGAGCTGTCTCTTAGAAGCACAGCTGGGCCTGGGGACAGACAGGGTTCCTGGCTTGGGGCTAGGGGAAGTGGCGGCACTGGGTGGACCACAGGAAAGCCTGGGCCCTGGAGGAGCAGAGGGGACTCTTGGTCCCTAGGGAAGGGGCTTTGAGTACATGTCCTGTGGGATGAGCCTGATCAGTGGCCTATGCTCTGGAGAAGGAGCTGTCTGGCCAAGCAGCTGGGGGAGGGGCTCCAAAATGGCTTAGCTATGGTCTGTAAAGACAAGCTGCTGTATGTGGGCTGTGGTATCTGACAAGGGACTTGGTGACACTTAGTCATACTGGGATCATACAAGGTCTTTACATGTCTTCAGGATGCGGGACTTCTAACAGCCACTGGCCAGAGTGTAGTGTGCCATACACAGGGGACAGAGCCAGCAGTGGCACCAATGCTGGCATGCAGTGAATGGTCCTCCGTCCTTCACAGGACAGATCCACAGGCCATGGGCTGTGGGTCTCAGGGCTCTCTCCTCTGGCCCATGCCACTACTGGCTTTCTCACCTCCATAGCCATTCTCCCCCGTGGGACCCAGTCTCACCATCTCCTCACCCAAGCAAAGCTGTCAGAGCAGCCTGAACATCTTGAACTCCTGTCACAGGTCCCTTCTGTCCCTCTGTCTCATTGGGTCTGTGGTCATCCTGAGGGAGGGAAGGAGACAGGGAGGAGGCATGAGCCGGACCTCAGGTGAACAGTGCAAGCTGCTGAAGAGGCTCGCAGGGCAGTGCTTTACAAAAGGGGGCTTGGTCCCACGGGGCTGGGAAGCTCTCCCAGGACTCAGGGTCTCAGCAGTAGCACTGGGCTTCCCGCAACACCCAGGCACTTTCCAGGTCGAAAGCAGCAGCTTCGACTTTAGCGTTAAACAACTGCGGATGGATTTTGAAGTAAAATGAAAAAAAAAAAAAGTTCTCATGAATGTGTGAGGTAAAGGGAGATTTAGAGGCAACTGTACACTATCATCCTTATGTCTGGACAGAGTCCTCGGAGTTGCAGAAATGTAGGGTGCAGGCTCTGAGGGACAGTTTGTAAGATTCAGGGTCATTGTATCACAACTCAGCGGTTTCCATGCTGTGTGATGTCAGAAAAGCCTGTCTACCTCTCTGATCCTCTGATCTCTCAACAGTCTGAAGGAGATGAGTTTTGCTTATATCCTAGCTGCTGTAGAGTCAGACTATGTGACTAACCTGGAGCTCATCTCCACCTGCCTTGTTCTCCCACGTGCTAGGACTACAGGGATGCTCATATCTGAACCTGGGACCACTGTTTGTTATTGGGCCTCACAGTTTGTGCAGCTGGTCCCGTGTCTCCCAGGAGGGTTTAGCCATGGCCAGTCAGAGACTGTGAAAGAGGACTTATAGAGAGTCCTTCCCTTCCCTCGTCTGTCCTTTTCTCAGCCTCCACCGGACCCTCCCTCTGCAGCAGACATCATATTCAAGGCTGGAATTTAATGATGAAGTCCCTGCCCTCTATGAAGTAGCAGGACCCCTAGTAGTGATGGAGCTGTAAAGGAGGGTCCTTGGGTTCTGTGATAAGGCCAAGCAAACACATGTATATTGCACAGCGGAGAGAATCTCAGAATAGTCTATAAGAGCCAAGGAGAGCAGGATCTGGCAGGCTGGCTACAGGTCACAAATGGGCTCATCCCTCATCAGCCGCCCCTGCAGTGCACAGGCTACCTCCTTTTGGGGGGACACTGCCCCAGGGCAAGGCTAAAGGACTGATGTCCTGGTCCCACAGGAGGCTTCAGTAAGAGATGTGGCCCAGCCGAATTGTTATGAGGCCATCCATCTGGCCAGGAAGAGGTTGATTCTTCTCTCTCTCTCTCTCTCTCTCTCTCTCTCTCTCTCTCTCTCTCTCTCTCTCTCTCTCTCTCTCTCTCTCTCTCTCTCTCTCTCTCTCTCTCTCTCTCTCTCTTTCTCTCTCTCTCTCTCTCTCTTTCTCTCTCTCTCTCTGGTGTGTGTGTGTGTGTGTGTGTTTGTGTACATGTGCTTGCACACACACATGTTTATTTAGAAGGAAGGCCAACAGGGACTCAGAGATAAAAGTCTCATGGAGACTACCACCAGGGTCCCAAGGCCAAGAGGGCAGAGCCTGGCAGTGCCCCAGAAGCAGCTGGCTAGCCTTGGAGTCTGCAGATGACTCTGGATTCCTTTAATCTTTACATCCTTGGGAACTGTGAGGAAGTTCCTATTTTGACTATTTTGGAGCAAGGCAAAGGTGCCCCTGGGGCCTTTCATCGGCACCTGGCTGGAGCTTACATGGGGCACACTCCTGAAGACCAACATTATTGCTGTCATATACAATCATGTGAGCATGTGTGTGACCTTCTCCACCCAGCTAAGATGTGTGTCACACACACACACACACACACACACACACACACACACACACACCATGTGGCCCTGTGGAGGGGTGGGTAGTATCGAGATTGAACATTCACAACAGATTGACTTCTCTGTGCTCCAGTAGGACTAACTCTTAAAACCCTGACCCTGCTCAGTAGGACCAGGGTATGGTCTTGACCTTGCATTTTAAAGGATTAATTATTATGTGCCAGGGGTGTACATGCCATAGCTGTCAGGTGGAGTTAGAGAGCAATGTTGTAGAGTCACTTCTCTCTACCTTGATGTAGTTTCCAGGGAGCTAACTCAGGTGTGTTAAGCTTGCATAGTCGGGTGGCAGGCACCTTCACCCACTGAGCCCCTTGGGTCCTGTGAGAACGGATGTAGCTGCTGCACTGGAGGCCCTACCTCCTGCATTTATGATCCAGTGAGCCCTCTCGGGCCTGAGTTCTGCTTCTGCTACTAAGGTGCTTCCTGACACTGGGCTGTGAGAAGCCAGTGAGAAGAGAACTCATCCCAACCCTGGGATCTGAGTTTCCCAGCAGTTCAGGAAAGAGGTGAAACTCTTGATACAGAGAGAGGCAGAACACAGATAGGCCCAGGCTGGAGACATCATAGTGGCAGGACAACTGAAGGCCAAGTGCCTGGGCTAAAGCCAGCAAGTCGGGTGTAGCTGTGCCACTTAAACCAGGCTCCTTAACCTCTCTGGTCCCCTCTCCCCATAAAACAAGAATCAAGTGAGAAAATGAAATGAAAGGCTCAGGGATTGTCAGGCAAAAGGACTGGGGCAGGGTTGGGCTGTGATTGAGCTAAAGCATGTGTGAATGTGGTTAGATACCAGAAAGAACATCCGCACCTGAAGAGGCATGAGAGTGAAGCTATCCTCTCGGAAGGTCTTTCACATCCATTGGCGGTTTAGAGACGGTGCTAATCGATGCCTCAGTTTCCCCATCTATGAACGGGAGCTGAGGCCTGTAAGGTCTGTGACCATGTCTCCTTTTATACTGCTGTGAGTGACTGGCTAGCACCGCATTTCCTGACATGGCTTCTGACAGGCAGGCTGGGTACAGCAGGCTTGCAGTCTGCTGCTTGGTATCTATGTGACTTTGGGCAAGTTACTTCACCTCTCTGATGGGCTCCTCAGCTCTCAGGAATGGATGATGATAACCTGCTTTGTGGGGTTATGGTGAGACTCAGATGAGGCACATCCAGGGAATTGCAGTTTCCATTTTCCACATGCAAATGGAGAAATTCCTTCAGGACACCCCCTTAGCCTACCCTACTATGTTTTCTCAGCTATCACATTCCTTGTCTCTCCCTCTGCCTGACTTCCCCGTGTCACCTGTCTGAGCCTGTCAGACACATCACAGCAATGAGGACCAACATCTTTTTCCTGCAGGGGTTGGGAGACAGCTCCATAAGGAATTCCTGGGGTCCCCTGTGCCCCCTCTCTCCCAGTCAGACCTGTGCCCCTGCCCTCCCAGTTCCCAGGCCCCCTTAATACCCGTGAACCCATTCACCATTTCAGTCGTGACTGTGGGATAGGGCAGGTTGCCCCAGCAACAGCACCGAGTATTTTGGGATGGATCACTAAGCCTTTCAAAGGGCCTCATTCCAACTCAGGCTCTGAGAGATGAAAGACAGAAAGAGAGTGCAGATGAGGGTGAGTCGAAGCCTCCCTGAGGCAGAGGGCCTGCTGAGCAAGGCCTGAGACCAGGGCCTCTGTAGCTGAAGTGCACCCCCCACCCCACCCACACCCCTCTGTGCAGCACTCAGAGCGACAGGGAGTTCAGCAGGCTGGCTGTCCCTGGAGGACTTGATCTGGGGGAAAGAACTTTTGTCTCAGTAGCTCCACCAACGTGTAGTGTGTTTGGTCTAATGACAACACGTCTTCATCCGAGACACAAGAATGCCACCTCCCCACGTAGACAAGCCAGTGAGGTCAGGGTGCCAAAAGCAAAGAACATTCTGAGGAGGACACAGGGTAAGGGGTCGGCAACAAGGGCTGTCGGAGCTTGTGGTTCTGCACGCGCCTGTGTGTGTGTGTGTGTGTGTGTGTGTGTGTGTGGCTTGTGAAATGAGGAGTTAGAGACAGTCCCACTGTGTTGTTGTCTTTGAGGATTCTCTGGTGGGAGGAGCCCTGGGAAGTGTCTGAATGCAACAGGGGGCCCTGTGGTAGAGCTAGAGCCCCTAGGCTCACAGGCTTGCAATGGGGCCTCCCAGATGCTGCCTTGCCCCGCAGCCCTGAATATTCATGGCTCAGTGAGCACCCGGCAGGAAAGGCTGTCCTTTGAATTCAGTTTCACTACAGTGGCCCTCCCCTCAGGCACTGCCCCTCTGGAGCCTAATTAGGCTTCCACCCCCCCTTTCACTTCGTCCTCCCTGTGCCACGGGCAGACTCCCCAGGATTTCAAGCCAATTGCTTGTTTATGAGCCCAGCCCGTCTGTCTTGGGAAGAGGCCCAGAGGCACAGCCAGTGAGCCAAAGAGCTCTCCCCACCCCACCCCCTAACCAGAACTCCATGGCCCGAACTGGTGCGGTGCTCACAAGTGCCTTACATGTTAGAGCGGGCTTAAGTACCCATCTCAGCCGGGTATCCATTTCTGGGACTTTGTAGCCTTTGTGGTTTCATCCTGCCTACGATAGTGATTAACATCATGAACTTTTACTGAGCCTTTTGGGAGGATCAAGTAGGCTTACAGGCCCAGGCATCATCAGCCGTTCACGTTAAAAGAAAAAAAAAAAAGTCAGCCCCTCCTCCCCACCCAAGACCTCCAGACACGCTGGACTGGTGCACTTTATTCTGGATTCTGCCTGGCATGCCCAGGCACTCTGAGGATGTGGCTGTCAATACTGCTGTCTGGGGATTGGGTTACTGGTCTTCACTAGACTCGAGTGATGGTGGCAGCAGAGGGAGAACACGGCTGCTGGCCTCCACTGGACCATACCCAGGCTGATTCTGTAGACACTGAGAGAAGAGTGACAAGGACATGTACTGTGAATGTTTGCAGATAATCAGCCTCTTCCATCCTGGCGACGACCATGGGCAGGTGGTAGGGAGGTGGAGCTGAGTGTGCTCGTGTTCCAGGTGAGAGGTGCGGGCTCCCCCTACCCCAGGAGAGGAGACAAGAGACGCAACCATACTCAGCTTGTTGGAGGAGAATCCAAACACTAGTTGCACTGGGACCCAGCAGCGGCTCCACCCAGGACCACAGCACCCTCTGCTGGCACCAGTGTGCACAAGACAAGCTGGGCCTGGATGTGATTCCTCAGAGGTCTCTCCATCGTGCTCTGGGGGGTACTGAAGGCAGAAGGAGTGATTTATGAACCCAGCTATTCTTCGTCCTCAGAGCACCCCTCCTAGCCCCACATCCCTGCAGATGGCCCGAGCTGCCATCTGGGGCCAGGAGAGGCAAGATTAATAAACCTGTCTGGCCCGGGCGGGAGCCTGCTGAGGAAAGCCCCAGGGCGCTGCAGAACCTCAGCCCCATCCCTGCCCTCTCTGGGTCTAGGGGCTCCCATCTGTCAGGGGACGGCAGGGCCAGGTCCTGCCCCTACAAGTCTCCAGCTGGCTCAGGGGAGAGTTTGAGCAGCTTTCCCAGGCTCTGTGCTCAGCTACTTAGCTCAGGTCAGAGATATTGGAGACCAAGGCATGGCTCTTCCTCTCCTGGGGGCTACCTCTGCCTATGTGTCCCATGGATACTGCCTTCCCAGGAGCTCTGGTTTTCAGTTAAATTACCTGCATCTGGATCAGAAATACCTTACTAAGCAGGTAGGTGAACTCAGGCAGCCCTGATACCATCTCTAAGCCTCTGTTTCCTCAGCTCTAAGGGGGTCCTGTAGCCTACCTCCTAAGTAAATATTTAATAAGAAAGCACAGGAGAGGGCCAAGCAAAGCCAGGCACTTGGTAAATGCTCTCCTTTGTAGTTACTATTAGTTGGCACAGTGCTGGAATAAGTAGCCTAAATATGGAGCCACATAACCATTTGTACCGATGCTGACCATGCATTGCATCCATAGTCCTCCCCACGCCCTCTTCCACTCATAACTAGGGATCCAGGTCAGGCATCCATTTACTCCTGGTGTATAATGACACTGAGCCACAGTTCCTTAGCCCTCCATGTCTCTCCTCTGGCACTATGGATTCTTTCAGCCACATTTGGTTTCAAAACTGATCATTGCAGTTCTCAGAGTGACTTTCCCAAGGTCTCAAAGGAAGGCGGGGGCTGTCCCAGGTTCTGGAAATGAATGGAACCACATTTTCTAGGCAGGTGAGAGTTGGACTGTAGGATAGGCTTTTCTGGACAGAGGGAAAAAGGAGAGGGGACAACAGGGGTGACGGTGACCTCAAAGATGGCCTGGGTGCCAGCAGACAGCACACAAGTGGTGGAGGATTCTTGGTGAGGAGGTAACAGCTAGCCACCCGCTCCTCCTGGACACTAGGTTGACTCCCATGTAACCTTCATTCCCTACCCTAACATCTGTATTCAGAGGAAATGATACAGGAATCAATTAGAGCCATGGCCTGGGTTGGTAGATGTGTGTGATGGTGCTGAACCAGGGCTAAGATTAGGCAGGGGAAGAGGAGGGCTTGGAAAAATATGACCCATCCCGGTTCCCCTAAACACCATGGCCAAAGCATGGATTAGACACAGAACCACAGCTCCCAGAATGACCCCAGAGCTGTGACAAGTCAGGTGGCTTCATCTTGTCCAGTTACTGTCCCTGGTGGAGTTCTATCTGAAGATTTTGGGCTTGTCAGACCTGGAAGCCCTCTCTCTGCCCTTCCTGGAGTTCTTCCCTTTTGTAGCTGAGTCCTGCCAAGGCAGAGTATACAGACCTTCCCCTCCCACCAGGGCTAATTTCTGGGGAGTCTTTACCAATCAGGCCAGGTAGGATGGTAAACAAGCGGATGGATGGATGGATGGATAAGTCAATAGGTAGATGGTCAAATAAATAGATGTGAGTGGATTGTTGGGTGGGTGGGTGGATGGATGGATGGATAGATGGATGGTTGGGTAGGCAGGTGAATCCTATGAATCAGTGGATTGGTGGAAGAATAAAAGAAAGGGTGATAGGAAGAGCAGGTGTTTTGAGCTCTGGAAATCATCTTGGGAAGGACTCTTGATCCCAGCTCCATAGGCAAAGTACAGATCTTCTTCTGGGTCTGTTGTCCAAAACAGCCTGTAAGCAGGTCTGGGCTGCAGAACTAACTCTTCACAGGTGTGATCAACAGGAGTCTCCACAGAATAAGCCCAGCTTCCTTTGCACTGCTAGGATCTGGCTCTCTCAAGGACCTTATAGCAAATCTTAATGCAGAACCAAGAAAGGCCCCCTGCATCAAATTCTCCCTGAGGGGAGCCTGCATTACTGGGAAGGACTTGGTGGCACGGCCCTGCTGCAGAGACATCCTAGCAGATGCCCAGATGGCATCAGACGGGTGGCCACCCAAGCCTGCCACCTCCTCTTGGTCTAATATCAGCTCAGATATTGATGAAGACACAGCTCCCGTGCAGCCAGCAGGGTACAGGGGACTACTGTGTGGTCAGGAGATAACCAATGCAGCCCTCCGCAGACAGCATGGCACAAAGTCTCAGCAGCTTTTCCTTAGTGCCACGGGCCAGTTAGCGAGCCATTGCCTGGGTGCACATCAGGAGCAATGCACTCATTGTGCCCGGATGCCCAACATCCTGTCATGGTAAACTTTCTCTTCTAGGACAATCTGGGCTACTGAGAGACATACCTAACCCTCCACTAACTAGGAGACTTCGTCCTTCCGACTACTGGAGAGCTGCCCAGGTGAGGCTTCTGTTCCCTGACACTGTCCCCAGCTCTGACTCTGTCCACCCTGTGTGTCCTCTCCTGCAGCCCCCCCCCCCGCTCACTCTATCATCTGTCCCCTCCAGTTTCTCTCTTGAGTACGGGTTTCCGTTTCTGAGTTGCTTACTCTTGCCTTTATGTCTCTTGTCTCTTTCCCACCATGCATCTTTTCATTCATTCATGAAGTTGTGTTAATTGGTGCCACTGTTTTGGTCTGTCCCAAACGCTAAAAGTGTCTCAGTGAACACACTGATCATGGCTTGGTGCTTCTGAATAACCACATAGCCTCTAGAGTGGGTGGTGCCTGCACGGTGCTGTGCTGCCCCAGACGCAGGGCCCATCACTGCCTGGCTACATGGCATGGTCACTGGCCACATTAGTACTTCTCAACTCTTTGGAATGAATGACAACTTTCACTGATGTGCTAGTGATGTAAAGTATTCCAGGCCAATTCTAAGTCAGCTTAGAATTGTTAGTATATTGGCAGAAGCACCCCTCAAAGCTCCAAGGTTTTATTCTACTTAAAGCAGTAATTTGGATAACATGCACCTGTAAGCATAGGACCCTCCCTGGCTTGGGTTGAGTATCCAAGCCCTGGACAAAAGTTCTAGGCTGTTACTCCTGTCTCCCTGGGTTGTCTTGTGGAAGGACCATGTGGAAGCAACCCCCAGCCTGCTCTCCACTGCCCTTCCCTTACTCCACACCCCCAGTGAGAGGACTGGGTTCACACCAGGTCACGTTGGCCCTGGATGCTGGCCTTGCTCCTATCCTTCCGGGCCAAGATTGAAGGACTTTATCTATGTAATGTCCTGTCTTTGTCAAACATCCATTATTCTCATGGGGCTTTGTTCTGCAGAGTCACGCAGACCAGAGAACTCCGAAGTAATCTGAAAAACAGGGTCTCCTCCTCGGAGGACTTTTCTTCTCCCAATTCAAGATGTTGGGCCCTAAGCAGACTGGAGATGAAAGTCTGAGTGCTGGGCTGTAGGTGGGGTGGTGGGTGGGAGATACTGAAGATAATTAGGGTTTGGCTGGCCTCGGGGAACCCAGTCAGAGAATGACTACGCCATGCTTCTCAGTGAAAACCTCTATCCTTCTACAAACCTGGGTTGCTGCGGTGAGGCCCCTGTGTTCAGGAAGCATCTGGACGAGAGAGAGGAGATGGCAGGGTGGGGCCCCTAGCCAAATACGGAGGGAGGAACCCTCCGAGGCTTAGGCTTTTTAATCCTCCATCTCTGCAAGTACCCAGGGAGCCCAGCATTTCCAAGGAATTTGGGGGCTAGACTCTAAAACAAACTCCATGGAGACCCTGAGGGTGGTAGGGCTGGTCTGTCCTCACAGCCTTCATTATTGCTGTTCCTCACGTCCTGTGAGCTCAGTGGAGCGAGTACCACAGTGGGCCTGACACTCCATGGACTGTCTCTTAATGGGTACCTATGTGTGTGTGTGTGTGTGTGTGTGTGTGTGTGTGTGTGTGTGGTAGTGAGCTGTGCTATGCAGTGGTGTGTGTGTGTGTGTAGTATATGGAGTGTGTAATGTATCTGTGTGGTGTGTGGTATGCACCTCAAGAGGAGGGTAACAGACCAGAGCCAGGGAACTAGAGGATGAGAGTTAGAGCCCCAGACTAAAGCTCCAGCTGGTCTCGCCTAGTTGCAGATCTTAAAAAAGAATTGTTACTGGGTCTCCTGGCTAGGGCCGGGGCTGGGCTCCACCTGAGTGTCTCCAGAAGGATTGAGTGGCCTTGTGTTTTCTAGGTGAAGAACCATGGAGGGCGACTGTCTGAGCTGCATGAAGTACCTGATGTTTGTTTTCAATTTCGTCGTATTTGTAAGTGCCCCCTGGCTCTCCCCAGCTCAGCCCTGGCTCTCCCCTAGGTCCCCCTGGCTCTCCCCAGCTCAGCCCTGGCTCTCCACTATGTCCCCCTGGCTCTCCCCTGGGTCTTCCCTGGGTCTCCAGCCTCTGCTGATGACAAGGCTAGCCTTCTCCCTGAAATGGCTATAGGAGGCTGAGTGCTCACAGGCAGAAGTGCCTGGCCAGTAGGCTTCCTGGGAGACCTGGCACTGACTGCCCTACTCCTCAGTCCCACACCCACTCCCATCACAGTAGACCCTGAGATGGGACAGCCTCTGGCAAAGGATATGCTAGACGGACTAGGAAGATGGCTTATTTACATCCCAAGTTTAATCCCCAGAACCCACATAAAAAGCCAGATGTGATAGCACTTGCTCATAACTCCAGCTCTGAGGCACATCCTTCAGGCTTTGCCTAACCCAGCACTTTCTCAAAAACAGTGTGTATGGCTCCAGAGGAACAACACGTGAGACTGACTTCTGGCCTCCACATGCACACACGAGCACACTCACACACATGCACGTGCGCACATGTGCACACTCACACACATGCATGTGCACACATGTGCATACTCATACACATGCATATGCACACATGTGCACACTCATACACATGCATGTGCACACATGGGCACACTCACACACATGCATGTGCACCTGCTCACCCCACCCCATCCGCAATCAAGCAGTGACTTAGGAGTTCTCAGCCAGCCTTGTAATTGGACACTCCTCAGAGAAGGCTTTCTTGGCAGTCCAGCTCTGCAGCCTGGAAGCACATCCCACCACCCTGAACCTCAACATTGTCCTGTCTTAATGACTCAACAAAGCGGGCTTTTTGAAAGTTTAGCAAGATCAGTGAACAAGGTGACTGGAATGTGGCCAGTATATTCTCCTATCTCTCGCCAAACTCTGGGCTAGATTTGGAGGAACAAGGGCTCTGGCACCAAGCAGCCTGACCCATGCTAACAGGCCATCCAAGGCCCTGTTCAGGCCCACAATCCCTTTCAGTAGCCAAACCCCTCCCCCACTTATCAGCCCCCATGGGCTTTCCTGACCAACCCAGGCCCTCCATCTCAGGCACCACCACTGACCTCTTAGGACAGTCCTGGAAGAAGAGTCCCTTTACTGGCAGTGCAGGCTGTCTGCATTTCTGCCTGTCCATTTTCATATCTTTTTGGGTCTCCCTGAGATCCACTTCCTGGACCTTGGAGCTAGGCAGCCTACAGATACAAAAGTGACATTCTCCTAGCTGGGGACCCCAGCCCATTTTGACTATGCCTAGACCTTCCTTGTCAGCCCGCGGCAGATGACTAGGGAACCCCGAAGTCACCCATGGTGATGAAAGGAGCAGACCTTATTGGGAAATTTGTGGAGAAACTGAGCCAAAGTTAGGACACAGCAGACAACAATCACAGCCGGGCAGCAGTGACACAGGCCTTTAATCTCAGCTCTTGGGAGGCAGTGGCAGGCAGATTTCTGAGTTTGAGGCCAGCCTGGCCTACAGAATGAGTTCTAGGACAGCCAGGGTTACACAGAGAAACCCTGTCTTGAAAAAGCAAGCAAACAAAACAAAACAATCAGCTCTGACCTCTCCTCGGGCCTGCTCGATTCTCCAGTCTCTCTACTCACCACACCCAATGCACCTACCAATCAATGGCTCTCACCCAGGTCTCTACTTCTACCCATAGCTCACAGACCCACTGAACCAGCCAGAACCAGCAGGGCACCCCCCCCCCCAGCCTACCAGATGTCCCTCACCTGTGCCACCAGGAACATCAAGCCCTGTTAGTCCCCAGACTCAATGTCAAAGCAGTTCTGCACACAGCAGACCCACTTCCAATACTGTCCATACTCAAAAGAAATGGGAAGTCTTGCCCACTGAAATCTGCCGTGACTGTTCTGCTGAGGCTGCTGTGTGAGGCAGGAATTGGAGTGGATGATTAAACACAGGGATGCTAAGGCTCAGAAAGAGTCAGCCACTTAAAGCCACACAGCAGACATGGCCCCTGCTCCAGCCTAAGTAGTTTCTATCCCAAGATAAGCAAGGCACAAAGAGAGATGGGCCACCCAAGGACCCATCAGTGGGAGGCTTTGGGGCACACATTCAAGAATGGGAGCTCATTGAGCGAACCCTGTCCCTAGTGTGGCCTCTGTGAGCTCAGCATCATCTTCAGAGCTTGTCCATGGAGTAGTTCAGTGTCAGACAGATCCAGGCTGCAACCTTAACTCTGCCATGAACTTGAGAGGTGACCTTTGAGAGTCCCCTGGGCCACAGTGTGGAAGCCTCATGAGCTTGGGTCTGTGACATTTAAGGAACATATGAAAGTCACGAGTAAACCCTGTAGGCCACAGTGTTTCACAGCTTAATGTGGCAAACGGGTCAGAAATTAGATTGAGAGGGTGTGTGCTCTACTAAAGGCCAAGGAACTCCACAGAGACTCAAAGCCGCCCGTGGGCCTTGGAGATCTGGGTTCAGCATGGTAAGATCCTGCCCAGCTCTGACGGCCCTAGCACCTCGGCCCAGGCTTAACTCAGGGAGCAAGTGTAGAAGGAGCATCTGATTTCATTGTCTGTCTGTCCTCTTTTCCTCATGCCTGCCGATGGACAGCTGGGAGGCGCTTGCCTGCTGGGCGTCGGCATCTGGGTCCTGGTGGATCCCACCGGCTTCCGAGAGATCGTGGCTACCAACCCCCTGCTGACCACCGGCGCCTATATTGTACTGGCCATGGGTGGTCTGCTGTTTCTTCTGGGCTTCCTAGGCTGCTGCGGGGCTGTCCGAGAGAACAGGTGTCTGCTGCTATTTGTGAGTGACCCACCCCCCACCTCCCCACTCTACCTGTGTGTGGCTGGTCTGGGAGGGATAGAGGGCTGATGACTCCCAAACCCAGAGTGGATTCAGAAACCAAAAGGTTCTTCCCACCAGGGTGGTTGTCAGCATCAAGGCCAGTGGGTCCTGGGATCTGGGGATGCAGTTCAGGGGTCGAGCATCTATATGCCATGCACAAGATTGGGCTGAATTCCCACCCTACTGACTGTGGTCAGTGGTCTGGAAGCCCTAAGGTGTCCAGCTACTTACCCACAGCCCTGCAGGAGGTTGGTGCAGAGGCCACCTCTTATTGGAGCACTGAACCGTCAGGCCATCTGTCACTCAAGAACTAGACAGTTATCCCACCCTGGGGGAGGAGGCCTAAGGTCAAAGACACTGCCCCAGAGTATCTTTCCAGAAACATGAAACAGACACCAAAAGAAAGTTTGAGAGAGCTTGGAATTTGACAGAAGTAGGAAGACATGCTTTGGGGAAGGGGGTCAAGATGAACGTGTGTGAGAGAGAACCTGCTCCCTCAAGTCTTGGTCCAGGGAGGCTTCTGAGGTGGGGGTGAAAACTGAGTTCTGCCCATGATGACACTTGAACTTTTTGATAAGAAAACTGCTCTCCACTTCTGTAGACCAGCCATGGGGAAAAAAAGAAAAAAAAAAAAAAACTAACTAACCACTTTGGGTCTGCTCAGGTCTTCTCTGAGTAGCTCCAAACTCAAGGTGGCTGTTTAAAGATAGGCGATAGCTCGCCACACTGTCTCAAGCTTACCTTTCAGCTTTGGGCCAGGATGGAGTCAGCAACTGTATTTACTGTCACCAGGACAGAGTCAGCGACTGTATTTACTGTCACCAGGAAGGAGTCAGTGACTGTATTTATTGTCACCAGGAAGGAGTGACTAGCCGTGTCACCAGGAAGGCGAGTCAGTCAGTAAATATGTTTGCTGACAGGCGGAGTGAGTCAGTAACTGTATTTACTTTCACCAGTTTACATTTTGGCTTCGTGGCCAGCTGAGAGGCCCAGGCTACTCTGGATCATTCATGGCTCAGCAGTGACAAGCAGTTTGAGGCTACTTGGTGGAACATTAGTGTTGGAAGATTCTCAGCTGCCTCTTAAGACCATCTCTCCCCTATCCCCAGATAAAACTCCTTGCCATCCCAATACTTAGAATAACCCTGTGCTGGCTTAGGATGTCTCCCCATGTCTCTTGGAGTTCTCCTGGCTCCCCTACCTCCCCGCCTCAGAAAGTCAAGCCACTGCGCACTTGGATGTGCTTATGCTCAGGGAGTACCCCTGGAGTCTGAGATAAGTGCAGTGCACTCTGGGAACAAGGCAGCTCCCAGGCTTTGCTGCCCCAGCTCCCGAGCCTGCTGGTTTGCATGGAGCCTCTGCCCACAGTTCTTGGGAATAGCCTTGGCCTCTGAGTTTAAACAACCTGGCTTCTCAGGGTACAGTTCACTGAGGACCTTGGTGGTGGTGTCCTCCTTCCTTCAAGAGCCCTGATCTATAAACCCTGAGCAATGAAGCCAAGCTGGCTGTTGGCCTGATCACTCACCCCACAACTCTCCATTTCCGGAGCTTTCCAAAGAAGCCGCTTCTTACTTCTTTGCCTTTGTCACTTTTCTCGTGGCTATGACAAAATGCCAGACACAGGCAGCTTGGGGAAGGAAAGGTTTGGGCTCTGTGTAGAGGTACACTGTATCTTGGAGGGGAAGGCAAGGTGGCAGGAGCTTGAGGCAGCTGGTCACATTGTCAGGAAGCAGAGAGAGAGGCATGCGGATGCTCAGCTCACTTTTTCCTCTTCAGTCTGTGGGATGGTGATGTGTACACACAGGGCATCTCTTCCCTTCTTAGTGAACTCAGCCTAGAAATCCACCACATCCGTGGCCACAGAGAATCCTAGACCCTCTCAAGGTGACGTAGCTATCACAACCTTCTACAACTACTTAGGGGTTAACCCTTGCAGTTCCTTCCGTGCTAGAGATGTGTCAGGGCCCTGGAGTAGCTGCCCCCACCCCACCCCCGCCACATGCCCAAGCTGTGAGAGGTGACCTCACCATGGAGGACATAATAAGTAGAATGCAACCCTGGCTGTGAGTGTGCACCTTGTTCTGTGCTTCCCCTCTGGGTTTTTTTGTTTTGGGGAGTTTTTTTGTTTGTTTGTTTTTGTTTTTTGTTTTGGGTTTTTGTTTGTTTGCTTTTTGTTTTTTTGTCTTTTTTCAAGACAGGGTTTCTCTGTGTAGCTCTGGCTGTCCTGGAACTCACTCTGTAGACCAGGCTGGCCCCGAACTCCCAAGTGCTGGGGTTAAAGGCGTGTGCCACCACCGCCCAGCTCTCCCTCTGGGTTCTTAACCTCTTGGCCATGGCATCTTTGACTGTCAAGGGACTGACTAACTCTGCTGGAGGCTGAAGCTAAGCAGATCAAACAGCAGCAGATGGTCTTTCTCAGGATTCCCCTGGGCTGTGGTGAGGTAGGCCACTGCTTGCTTCCCTGGTCTTGGTAGGTAGGCTTCTCACCCAGGAGTATCTGGGCCTGTCAATGTTGAGCCTAGAGGTGCTAATGTTGAGCTCTAATTTGCTTAGAGGTGCATACATACTCAACTTGTGTACAGATGGCATGAAATCAGTGACAGGGCCACCTGGGCTGAAGGACTTCCTTGTAGAGGAGCTATTTCACAAACTATGAGTGGAGGCCCAGAGAAAACAGCAGTCTCTGGAGCTGGGGCAGGAAACTCTGGCCAATGCCTCACTCCTGGAGGGCAGGCCACTGGGTTCAGACTCCAGGGGGATTCCCTGAGCTCGGACACAGTCAAGAGTTCAGAGATCAAAGGCACTGCCTTATAAGCAGTGAAACTGTCTTTCCTACAGTCAGCAGTGCCAGGCATACTAGAGAAAGACATCTGGCCTGGGGCTTCTCCCAGATTAAGACATCCCCATGTGGCTCATTCCTATCATAGCTGTGTGCTCCACCTCCCAGAGAGGAAGCGCAATGGCCTGTGACATGAGCGGCAGGGGAGCTGTAGGTCCCTTTATTTCTCACAGCATAACATGGCCAACCTTACTAGGAAAGACAAAGAAGCCTGTGGGTGCCCCCTGGTGGAACATCCCCTTCCCTGTCAGTCAGCTCCTGCTTGTAGCAGCTCTGGCTGGGGAGCCAGAGGCTTTAAGAAAGACCTGGTCTGGAGAGATGGCTCAGCGGTTAAGAGCATTGACTGCTCTTCCAAAGGTCCTGAGTTCAAATCCCAAACCACATGGTGGCTCACAACCATCCATAATGAGATCTGATGCCCTCTTCTGGAGTGTAGCAAGACAGCTACTGTCCTCACATATAATAAATAAATAAATCTTTAAAAAAGGAAGGAAGAAAGGAAGACCTGGTTTCAGTGTGTGATGACCCATCTGTACTGCTCCTAGGCATGTACCCAAAAGGCTCCATATCCCTCTATGGAGGCGCTTGCTCATCCGTGTCCACTGTTGCTCTGTTCACGATAGCCAGGAGATGGATGGGTAATGGGAATGTAGCGCATATACACAATGGAATTTTATCAAACCATAAAGAAAAATGAAATGTATTAAATTTGCAGGCAACATGGAAAATATTGCATTAAGTGAGGTAACTCAGACCCAGGAAGACAAAGAACTCGTTCTCTCATGCAGATCCAAGCTTCTAATTTTTATTTATGTGTATTTATAGGGGAGTAAGTATTGGGTAGAGGCCAGAAAACTAGCAAGGGGCCCAAGAGAGGAAAAAAAAGAGGCCTTAAGGGAGGGGATAAGAAGATAGCAGAATATATATGATGTGAAATGGGGGGTTGGGGGCAAGGAAGGAAAAGCGTGAAGAGCTGGGCCACCAAGGGGGCACATGGGAGGAAGAACCAAAACTCAGGTTATGGTTATGAAAGTGTCGTAAGGAAATGTGCTGCTTTGTATGCTAATTGAACATATGCACGTATGCATGAAAAGAGAGTTGGTGGGCCCTGCATGGTGTGTGCACCTGTAATCCCAGCATTAAGGGGGCTAGTGAAGGACTACTGTGAGACCAAGGCCAACCTGGGCTACAGAGTTAAAGTCTGGAGGGGGGGAAGGAGAGAGAGAGAGAGAAGAGAGAGAGAGAGAGAGAGAGAGAGAGAGAGAGAGAGAGAGAGAGAGAGAGAGAAGGGATACAGAAAGCAGGTCATGCCTTCCCTTCCTCACCCCCCCGCCCCCCAAGGATGCATCACTGTTAATGGGCCCATCTCTGCAGCCAAGCCCGGAAGGCAGCTTGTGCTCTTGGCTGAGAGCAGGCTGTGCTCGGCTGCTTTGCCAGCCTCGGCTAAGTGTGCCCTGAACCCTGCCAGCAGGAGAGAAAAATGGGGCATTTGTTTTGCATGAAGGGGACAGGCTGAATTAGTCCGAGAGCTGGCTACCAGCCAGGTCCTCTCTGACCCCCCTTCTCCACTTGGGCCTGCTCATCTCTACATTGACTCCCTCCTCTCCCCTTTACTTCTTCCATCTCTCAGCTTCTCTGCGGTCTCTGCTCACCCCTCTCCCAAGCCCAGTTCACACAAGGCTAAAGTCAGTGTGAGTCAGAGGCAAGGTGTAAGGCTAGGTCTCAGACTGCTGCCATCCAAACCAGACCCCAACCCAGATTAGATCTGGATAAGGCAAAATCATGTGCAAGAGAGATACACTGGAGATGTAGGCATGTATATGTACGTGTTCAAAGTGTGTGGATGTATATGTGAGTATATTCACAAGTGTATTATGTGTACATGTATGATATGTGGCACCCTATGTAGTTTTATATAGTTTATTACAGTGCACCGTCTGTGTATATGATGTTTGTACCTCTGTTGCGGGTTTTGTGGGTTACATAGTAGTATGTAGGTTGTGTGCAAACACGTGTACAGGCGGCATGTGTGTGGTGGAGTACAGTTGAGAGGGCATGGAAGCTTTGAGAAGCTTTTCTATTTTTCTAAGACAGGATCTCATGTTAGCCCAGGCTGCTACGG
>NW_022196897.1:79243259-79278259 GCF_008632895.1 Mastomys coucha | reverse complement strand
TGGACAAGGCCTGGTACCACAGATAGTAGGGCTCCAAACAGGAGGGATGGAAGGATAAGACACATGGGCCAACCTGGGACAAGGAGCCAGATTGAGGAAGACTTTGAAGACATAGCTGGGAGCTATGGGTGATTGACGTCTCCCTCTTTACCCACACCTTGGCTCCCTGTAGGTGGGGCCTCACACCTGCTGATTCTGAAGGACAGAATGGCAGTCAAGTTCCCCAGCCCCAGCATACCCCCATACTCATCTGAGAAGAGCTGCAAGGCTGAGCAGGGTTCCCAGTGTGTTCCACCCTGGAGTTAGATGAGGCTCGTAAATGCAGACGTGCTTCTCTCAGCTTATGACACACCAAGTTCCCAATCCTTGAGAACAGGGTGCTTGCCCAAAATGGACAGCTTAGTATCACCTAGGGAAGACAGACTGGGAGGACTCAGCGCCCTCTCCTCTGTCCCCAGCTCACACGAGAGTTCTTCACCAAGGAGCTTACCAAGCACTACCAAGGTGACAATGACACAGACGTTTTCTCTGCCACCTGGAATTCGGTCATGATCACAGTAAGTGCCCCTCCCCAGGTCATCCTGGGATGCCATAAACACTCAAAGCTATAATGTTGACATGAAAAAACCTGTCCTCTAGAGCCCTCCTAGTCCCTTGCCTGAGCCAGGCATCAACAATCCATCAAGAATCACTGATCCCACTCTTGGCCTGTGAATCATCATTTGCACAGCACTCCGAGCTGTCAAGGCTGGTGGGTCACAGTCCACTGCCCCTGACTTAGGTCCTCACGCAGTACCATTGTGAGTGATGTTAATGATACTTAGTGCAGAGACTGAGAAAATGGGTGAGTCAGTAAAGTGCTTGCTGTGCATCCAGGAGGAACTGAGTTTGATCCCCAGAACCCATGTGAAAAGCCAGACATGACGATGTGTGCTTATAACCCCAACACTGGAGAAGTGGAGACAGGCAGGTCCTTGGGACTCACTGGCCAGCTAGCTTAGCCTAATCTACATACCCTGGGTCCCAGTAAGAGCTTCTGTCTGAAAAATAAGATGGACATCACCTAAGGAAGGCCATCTGAGATTGACTTCTGGCTTCCACACATATGTACACATGTTCCCACAGCACACACATCTGCACATGAACAAATATACACAGGCCAGAGTAAAGATAATAATTAGCATAGCGTAATATAAATTCATAGCAACGATATGTGCACTGCTTACCAAGTGCTGGTGAGATAAGGAACATATATGGTCATGCTCTTTTCACAGAGAAGACCCCGAAGCTCAGGGACACGGATCATTGCCACAGTCACATGCAGGGCAGAGGAATCTTGGCCCTAACAGAGGCTGATGTCCCCTCCAGTCCCTCACTAACTCCCACATTCGGCTCTCTCCTAGTTTGGCTGCTGTGGGGTCAACGGACCTGAAGATTTCAAGCTGGCCTCGGTGTTTCGGCTGCTGACGCTGGACACTGAGGAGGTGCCCAAGGCCTGCTGTCGGAGGGAACCCCAGACTCGAGATGGGGTGGTGCTGAGCAGGGAGGAGTGCCAGCTGGGGAGGAATCCGTTCATAAACAAGCAGGTAGGTTCCGGAGGCGGGGAGACACTCCATTAATATGACCAAAGCTGAGGGAAATAATGTGTCAGAAGGTAGTTCCGAGCTTCTTAAACAATTCTGGCTGTGGCGCAGGCTACCCTTCTTGCCTCTAAGAACCAAAGAAGTGAGGAGGAGGTCACACGGACAGAGGAGATGAGCTGGGTTCAGGCTGGGATGAGAATTTGGTCTGTGATTCCAGGGTGAGTTTTCCAAACTTCTGTTAATAAGGGGTGGGGGCCCTCCTTAAGCATATACTGTATTTATGTGGAAGCTTACTCTGGCCAAGTAAGAGCACGCCTTGATCCAAGAGGAGTAGATTCTTATTGACCTGACCCAGACTTCTTTCTTTTCTTGAAATCTGAGGGGTTCCTCTCAGCCTTTCCCCTAAAGGAAACAGGTCTCAGCTTTGTCCCCCTCAACTCTCCACCCTTGCTCCCTTCCTTCCTGCTGGCCAGAGACCCCTCTTCCACCCCATCCATAAAGAGAGGCAGGGAGAGGTTGGGCAGGGCAGATGGGATGAAAGGAAGGGTTAAGAAGGAGAGCCACACCCAGCCTTCTCCTGTGGTCAGACTTCTGGGAGAATTCAAAATACTGGGGGAGCTGACAGCTCACAAGAGACAAGGCTGAGCTCCCACAGGGTTCCTGGTGTAGGGAGAGGTGGTAGACCAGTGAATAAAGTGATCCTTGCCCACAGGGGTGGTTGTGAGAGTGAAGACATGTTGAATGAAGTGCCAGAGTGTACATGGGCTGGAGCTTAGGGTTCTCGGAGCCCCAAGGGAGAGCATCATCACTGGGCTGAGACCTGGTCCCATGATCTCAGCTTGATACCAGGAATTCAGCTCTTGACCTTATACCTTCCCTAGGATAAGCCAGAGCTCAGTGTCTGTCACATATCCTGTCTTCCTACCCCGGGGAGAGAGACAGAAATGAGGAGGAAGGGCCCAGGGATGTGAATGCCATGGAGAGAGCAGGCATGAAGGATTGGATTTCAAGGATCTATGGGAAGAGCGAGTAGAATTTGGGAAGGATTGAAGGATGTGGGGAGCCTCACGCTTCCATTACTGACAGGCCTAAGCTGACACCTGCCCAGTGAAAGCCAAGCCTCCTTGCTCCATTACCCCTCTGCTGGAGAAGAAAAGTCAACCACAGCTCAGGAGTGTGAGGCAGAAGCCTTGCTTCTGATGTCTCTCAAAGGCCCTGGGACCACACACATTTAACCTCGGGAGAGCACTGAGTCACACTCTTTTGAGAAAGTGTTATATCCCCAACTTCAGCCAGAATGCAGCCACTCAGGACCTTGCTGAGGACAGTGAGCCCTGAGATGGCAGAAGATATGCAAAGAAGGAGCCGGACCACTAGATAAGAAGCACAGCTACCTCACTGAAAGACCTGCTGGGGGCTCCGCAGGCTGGTGGGGGTTGGGAGAGAGTCCTACAACCAGGTTCCTGCCCCTCACATTCTACTAGCCAGCCTCAAAGAAGCTTCTCGGGACCCCAAGTCCTGAACTTCTACTAAAAGATATTTCCCCCATGAGCATCCTCTTGCTATCTCCTGCACTGAGGACCACACAGCCATATCGATTCTCCATCACAGAGCCCCTTCAGGCCCAATGAGACTAACTCCCAGGACTGATTCTCCCGCACCCATCCCCCCTGAGCCATATTTTCTGTTAAGAACCTCCACTGGGAGACCATCTCCAGTTGGGTTACCTCCAGAACTGCCTCCCACAAAGCCCAGGACACATTTGCAACTGGCACAAGCCAGACTTCTAGAGTATGGAGTTCCCTTGGGGATGAATGTGGCTAGGTTGGCACTCTGGCTCCTCCGGGGCTGGGAATTCAAGACAGTTCTGCATGAGCAGCAGTCCCAAGGAGGGTGATGTGAATTATTGGCCTTGTAACAGATGTCGATGTGAGTCCAGGCATATGACAAAGGTGTTTCTGTGCCTTCTGGGTTGGGGGACATTGCATGTGAGATTTGGGGAATGTTGAAAGTGAAGTATCTTTGAAATATCTAGGTAGAGGTCCCAGGTAGGAGGTAGGGTACTCATTCTGGAGCCTTGGAATGTCATGCTACTGATGAGAATGTAGGGGTTGCTGCCCAGGACCAGCTGCCCTCTGCCTAGTTAGTTCTGGGGTGACTATGAACAGGACTGGACATTGGAGGTGCTCTGACAGGTATCTAGAGAGTGATGTTCTATTCCCTGTGCCAGGTGGGATGCCTCACTGTGGGGCGAGACCCAGGGAATAGTCAGTTCCAGGCTTTGATGGAGGGGCTTGGCCACATGAGGACAGGCATTTTAAAAATATAGTTCCCGTTCCCTCCATATTAAGGAAAAGGACTATCAGGCCCCGCTTTGAATCTGGGCATCCCCCCTTGCTGTGTGTGTGGCCTCAAGGGAGCCACCCACCTGCTCTCTCCCAGTTTGCCAGGAGGTAAACCACAGATGAGCTACTTCTCAATAGGGGCTGCACAGAGCCCCAAATGATGCAGGGAACATAGAACCTCATAAGACCCTGGAGGAGGAATGCTGAGTGTAGGTAGCACTGCCCACACTGCCCACTCATGCCAAAGGCTTCCCTGTCACCGGGGAGTTTCCACCAGCCATCCTTCTGCTCAATTCAGGTCACTTGTGCTAGGCAGAATATGTCCACCCTCTCCATGGAGCTCCAGGGACAATGGGGTCTCCCTTGCCCAGGTCCTAGTCAGTTTCCACTTGGAAGACACACTGACTCCCATCTAGCCATGGTCTCTGATCAGGTCCTGCTGTCTGCTTGCTCAGATATAGCGTCCCCAGGTCCACGTAGCCAAAGACACTGGGAATCTGAGTAGGAAGCAGCAAGACCCCAGCCTCATCAGAACCTGAAATCTACTATGTGCCCCACATAGATGGGCACAATTCCTATCCCTGCCCCACCACCAAGCCAGTCCACTTGGAAGTCTTCTAGTTGGGCCTAGAGAATATCCAGGTGCTCATAAAAGAAAAAGAAAACCCTATTTTTAAAATAATATGTTTGAAATAACTGAGGGTATACAGCTCAGCCAGTAGACTTGTCTAACATGCACAAAAACTAGGCTCCATCCCAATCCTTCATAAACTGGATAATGCTAGCACTCAGATGATAAAGCCAGGGTTAGAAGTTCAAGGACATCCTCAACTACACAGAGATTTCAACGGTAGCCTGGAGAGCCCATCTCAAAAGAGTACATATTTCTCATTCAGAGCTGGGGTGAGTATGGCTCAGTGGTTTGATCCCCAACTGACTGATGTGTATGTATGTATGTATGTATGTATGTATGTATACATATATGGGGGGGGACTTGTGCCTGTGGCCAGCGTGGGGTTGGGGGACAGTGGACACAAAGTACAATGTGCTTGGAGCCCTATGGGAGAGGCCTTGGCTCTTCTTGCTTTATCTGTCACCCACAATGCTAGGGAGATATCAGGCACATGAGTCACATGAAGATGGCTGCTCCTATGAGGCTAGGGGGAAAGAGCTGTGCAAAGTTTGAGGCTGAGCTGCCTGGTCAATCCCTCAGCACTCAGGAAGGTCAAGAGAGGGACTTGGTGGGGCGCTATCTCTGTGAGCTACTGTCCCACCTGAGGCGGGGGCAGCATTTGACATTCTGACTAAAGAGATCTAGCCCAGCCAGCTCTGCCCTGGGGGTCTGATCCCCACTTCTAAAGAGCACCAAGAGGCCTGAGTCTCTAGCTCTGTGGCTGAGTCAGCCTTGGGAAGTTTTCAGCTTGTACTGGGGACTGGATGTTGGTGACATCCTGTCACTGACCTGATGCTTCCTTCTCCCTACATCAGTATAAAAATGTCAGCCCGCAGCTGCTGAACCCTGGGGCCAAATGCCAGGGACTTCCAGTGCTGACAATGGTCCTGACTTGACTGTAGGCTACTCCTCCCTGCTGTGGCTTCATCTCTAGCCTTTCCTTCCCAGGGCTGTTACACAGTGATCCTCAACACCTTCGAAACCTATGTCTACCTGGCTGGAGGCTTTGCCATTGGGGTACTGGCTATGGAGGTGAGTGGAGGGGCACTGGGGGGAAAGCCCCAGGGGTCTGTACGCTCAGCCTACTTCCCAGATCCACCCTACTGCAAATGTCTGCTGCTAGAGTCATTCTCGTGGCCTGAAGCTACAGATCTGTGCCTATCCCAGACCAATGAGAACAGGCATGCCCAGAGAGGCACCCCCACCTCATCCCAGCTCTGCAGTCCAAGTGCGCTTTGCAAGACACATGAGCTGCCTGGAAGGCAGGGGCCTTCTCGAGGAATCCTGCTTTTGCAGATGTTCAGGGGTCTTTTAAACTTGGCAATGGAGCTTTAGTACCCTTCATCCCAGGGCCTCAGAACCTACACCATAGCTGAGAGGCTGTCAACTTTTGAGCTACCACTAAGCATTCCCTTCTTACATCCCCAGCCCAGTTCAGGGATGCACTCTGGGGCAATGAAGCCAGGCAGCCTAATGATCAGCCCTCACTTCCTGCTCTTTGGGGACCCTTTCAAGGGAGCTCTGGTCACCTGGCACCCTGATACGCTCTTGTTCAGTGTCCCCTGTGTCTTGTCTCTCGGGATAACAGTTCTGTGTAAGTCACAGGGGAAGTACAGGCGTCATTCATTAATTCCACATGCATATATTGAGCCACTGCTCTATGCGCCAACACTTCTGGAAGTGAAAAAAGCCTCCTGTGAGAGCTCAGACCAACAAGAGATGCACAGATCTTCCTGAGGCTAGGCAAATCTCAAGAATTTGACACAGCCTTGCCTCGATGTAGCCACAGGTCAGGGTTAGGGAACTGCAACCTCTGCAGACTTCACACAGCTTCCTGTGAGAACGCAGGGGCTTAGAAGCAAGGGCTCTGGGGCTAGTGTGTCTCTGCTCAAGCTAGGTTACCCCACTGAAGCTGTGTGACCTAGATCAGATTGTAAGACATCTCTGACATCTCCTTGCCTCACTTCCTGCTGAATAGAAGGGCTGCTGGTAACAGCATTGGAAACCTACTTTACATGGTATAAGCACTTGGTACACACTCTGATGCCCAAAAAGGGTTGTGCTTTGCTTAAAGCTCTGCCAACCCAAGAAAGACAGATTGGAACTGTTTAAACAGATGACTTGCCTTCCAAAGCCTGCTTTTTACCCAAATGGTAAGCAGATGCTTGTCCTGGGTAGTGTCAAGATTTCCCTCGGGAGGTGTGCTGGTTAGCCCCTCGACATGCACCCAGTCTGACTCCAGATCACCTTCTTCCTTTCTCTGCAGCTTTTCCTCATGATCTTTGCCATGTGCCTCTTCCGGGGCATCCAGTAGGCCTTGGCCTGAAGACACTCAGCCCACCACTGCCCAGAAGCCAGCCCCTCCCTTCCCTGTCTTCTGGCCCCAGGGGAGGAAGCAAGGCCAGCCCAAACGGCCAGGAGCATAGAGCTAATTTTTTAAAACAAAACAGACATGAACTGAAGGCTCTAAGGCAAAGGGCATGGGCTTTACAAGGACCTAGGGCTGGCCTGGGACCAGCTGTTCCTGAGACCAAAGGTTCCTCAGCCTCAGAGCCCCTTGGCCCTGTCAGACTGGAGTGTCCCTTGGCCTGGGTCCCCTCTCTTAGTATTTCCAGGATCTGAGCAACCAGGAGGCAGAAACACATCCTGGAGGAGGAGCCAATGCTCAGGCCCTAAGGAGCCGGCTTTTCACAACACAAGGACAGACTCTGCAGCACCACCTGCCGGAGAGTGAATCTGTCCCTGCTCCTGGCTGGCTGAGGGTGGCTGGCTGTGTGTGGACACTGGATCAGAAGGTGGCTCTTTCATTTCCTCGTATTTTGGATCAAAGCCTCTCCATGGCTCAGAAAAGGGCAGTGGCCAGTCCACAGTCACACAGCATGTGCATGACAAGGTCATCTCCAGGCTGCTGTCACTCCAGCCAGGACTCCACCCCAATGTAAACTGGCCAGGAACTGCCCCCACCAAGCTCTACAGCTGAGAAAAGTCCATACTGTGTCCGCTCTGCCCTGCTTGTACCTCTGTCAGAGATCCAACTGTGATAAATCGCCTGTTCCCGTGGGCCATGCCCCACCCCTGTTCTCCCAGGTGGAAGACACCCCCACTGTTGTTCATTTCTCTCTTTCCACCCAGAGCTGAGGCTTGGATGTGTTCTTCAAGGTCCCTGCCACGAATTCATCCCTTGCATACCTCCACAAACGGATGGAGTTCACTACCTCCCAGTGCAGCTTCCTGCCTTCAGATGTTCTGACGTCACCATCACCTCAGCAGATAGAAGGGGTTTCCGTTTTTCCGTCTGTGTACCCCTTCATTCTCTCTCCTTCCTAGAGGTTAAGGTCATGCCTCTTGTCTGCAGACTTAAACCCCGCAGCATCTCCTGCCGTGACACTTTCTGACCTTTTGCTGTACATGTATTTTGTTATTCTCTCTAGGCTCAGATTACCCAGACTAACAGGTTCACAACACACACACACACACACACACACACACACACACACACACACACACACACACGACTTAAACTGCAGACTAGATTAGCAAGTAGTCACAAGATGCCTGACCCTGCCGGGAATGTGTTGAATCCGTTAGTGTTGTCTGTCAGGATCTCAAGTTTGATTAATTATGTCTGCCAAGGGCACAGCAGGGGAAAGTTGTGGAAGGAACAGCTTGGTGCCTGCTCTCCTCTCTCAGATGGAAGAAGCTGGCCTGAACTCCAGCCTCCCTTTGCCCTCCTGCCACCTGCGAGTCATAGCCATAGCCTGTTCTATGCTGCTGCCTGGGTTCAAGGGGCTACTTCTCCCATTTCCTCTGCCGTTCATGTGGTTCTCACCCATCCTGGCCTTGAGGGGGGGGGTGTGTCTCGGAGTGCCATACAGAAGTTGTCTTTATGACAGCTTACTTGGCATCCTCATAAATGAAGCTGTGAGCTCTTAAGAGGCTGAGTCATCAGGTCAGGGGACCCCTCTGCTGGCTCCCACCCCAGACCAAGAAGACCCAGGCTGACTCAGAACCCGGCACATACTGGACTCCAACTGTCTAGGAAGGCAAATGGCTCAGCTGTTGATTGGAAGCTCATGGCCAGGCTGAGGACAGAACCCAACCACAGCAGCTGCCACCTAGAACTAGCCCAGGCTTCCAGAGACGGGCAGGGATGGGACACAGGGGGCTGAGAAGGCAGATATCAAGCCTAGGCAATTCCAGGGCAGATCAGAGACTCTCACCAGACCTTCCCACACTTATGCTGAAGCACTCCCAAGTAACCCAGATTCAGCTCAGCTCCTCCGCATCTTCACAGGGACCAGACAGACAGTCTTCACCCCCTGAGGTTGCTAGTGGCCGTTACAAGGCTGTCTGAGGTCCTCCTGGAGGAGCTTGGTGAGCTGCTCTGTGTACTCCCAGGTGAGTGGAGGGGAGCTCTCCCAAGCGGACCCCTTCCTTCACCTCTCATCCCAAGACCAACAGCCTCACCTAGAGGCTGAGACCTTCACCCAGTAGTGAGCTGAACAGCCCCTTCCTATCCCAGAGCCACTTGCCTAAGTGACAGCTGTATCTGACAGGCAAGAAGCTAAGACTGGATCTGTGGCTCATGCTCCTCAGCGCCCTGTCCCAAGACCCTGGCCTACTTAGGTTCTGAGCCCAGCATCTTCGCGCCCAGGAACTCTGTCTGTCTCACACACACACACACACACACACACACACACACACGTCATATGCTAAAGTCTATTTTGGAATTTGTAAATGTCCCTTGCAGTAGGAAACAGAGCTAATTTATCATTGTATCTCCCGAGTCCCCCCTTTTTATATTCTATATCGAGAGAAATTTTGTAATATAAAACAGGACACCACACAGATAGTTTCTCATTGTTTTGTTTTGTTTTGTTTTTGTGACTGTTTCTTACAAAAAGAAAAAGGGACCAAGAATAAATAGTGACCATGACAGAGGCGGTCTTGGGGGCCAGGCAGAAGCACGACAGAAGGAGCGGTGAAGGGGGGACAGTCAGGGCACCCTGAGTTCAGATTCAGGGTGGGGCTCTATCTCCATCGCTGCCTCCTTCCAAGCAGGTGTCTCCTAGGCCACATATGCCAGCCTTAGTCTGGCCTTGACCCCACCCCATCTAAAAGTATCACTGAAGTTTAACCAGGATGACCTGGGCACCACCCCCAGGGCAGGCTCTGCCATCTCCTGGTGCTGAAGGGAAGCCTGGCAGATGTCCCCGCAGGCTGCGCATGGCTGGCATCTTCCATTTCTACGACTACCTCCCTTGGGACTGTATCTGCATTCGTAGAGGATTTAAGAGGATAAATTCTCACCACCTCTGAGAACAGTCAACAAATGTCACCTGGTCTACGGCAGCTGGGACTGTACTAAGAGCTGGCAGTGGCTGGGCCTGTGCTCTGAGTCCAGAGGTGGGACTGAGGGACTAACACAAAGCCAGTGACAAGAGGCAGAGATACACAATAGGCCCTTCCTGAACACTCAGGGACTCACCACTCTGCCAGACCTCCATTACAGAAGCAGCCCTGGCCACGGCTGAGCATGTCTCCCACTGAAACTTCCCTGAGTCCCCCCACTAGGTACAGGCCATTGTCACGGGGCACTTGGCATCAGGAACAACGGAGCCCAGGGAGGCTGTGAGCCCAGATGCCCTAGAGAAAGATTCCTCTGGCACAGGGAGCCACCCCCTTGCAGAAGGGAGAAGCCTCAGGCCAAATCTCTTAGTGTGCTTGCTGATGAAGGGTAAGAAGGTGCTGGGAGCTAGGACCAAGGGGAGGGGCCACACAGGCTGGTGGCACCAGGGCCACGTCTTCAGCTCTAGAGGCCCACTTTCGGGCTGCTAAGGGATGACAGACTCAACTCAATCTCTTTCCGTTGTTGGCGTGTGAGGGGCTGTTGGCTTTAACGCGTAGGCCTCGGGGCAGCCTCAGGAGGGGATTGGGAGGAGGCACTATGCCAGGTGTAGCCATGCAGGCCTTAGAGGCCATGTCAAGGAAATGTCCCCACTGTGCCTCTCCTTAGAATTCCTCATGCACTAGGAGCCTATGGACAGCCAGGTGCCAGGGACTGTCAGGCCTGTGGTATATTGTCTAACCCTGGCCTGTTGGGAAGGGGCTCTGGGGCTCTGGGGTGCAGGGGGCCAGCCAGAGAATCAGAATACCCTAGAGCAGGCCAAAGAGAGGGTCAGATGTGCAGGCTGGAGATGGAGACATTGGCCCAAGGGAGGCAGTCACTCTCCTTGCTAGATGACCTCAACTGGGTCTCTAGAAGCAGTGTGTGTGTGTGTGTGTGTGTGTGTGTGTGTGTGTGTGTGATAATAAGGGACTCACACATAGGGTTTCTAGATGGGGAGAAGCTGAGAGCTGCTGCTAGGGCTGGCACACTCTCCTAGAAAGGGCTTCCTGGTAGAGGAACTAACCTTGACTCAGCCCAGACCCCAAAACTCCACTCTAGACTGTGCCTGTTAGAGTCTAGAGGCCGAGAAACACAGGGCAAGAAGCTGTCCCTGTACGGGGTGAGGGGTGGGGTGCAGAGGCCACAGCCTGGTTTGTCATTCCTAGAATCCCAGAAGATCCAAGAGGACTCCATGGAGTGCCTGGGAGGGAAGGAAGGTGCGTGCACCCTGCCTGCCTGTCTGCCTGCAGGCCTGCCTGGGACCCATGGACAGTGTAGTCCCCAGTCGCTCTGGCTCAGGTCCAGGCCCAGGCAGGTCCTAGCCTGCTACACTTTCTTGGGTTTCCGGCCGACTTGGTAATAGTAGTAGATGCTGACAATAACAAAGAGGAGGCGGCTGGCCAGGAGCAGCACGGTCCCCAGAGACATGAGGCCCGTCTCAGCAAGCGTGGCAGTGACCACTGTGAAGGAAGTTGGGGGAGCCAGAGGTCAGGAGCAGACACATGCTTGAGTCTCTCCCATCATGACGCTATGCTGAACACCCTCCACCATCCCTGTGGGGGTGGAATGGCTGGCTGACCTCCAGAAGCTTAACAGCGGCCTAGGCCAGCTGACAGCATCCCAAGTCTGCTGCCCCCAAGTGGCAGGTGCCTAGAAGTGCTCCGCCTGAGTGTCAGTGGGTGGGCTGGGAGAGTACACCTATGGGAGGGAGGGGCTGGGCTGTGAATTCAGGACATTGGTCTATGTTGCAGGAGCACCCAGTGCTCTGCCCCCTTCCTCCGCACCCTGACAGCCTTCCCACCCTACACCACTCACCCAGGGACTGCACCCCGAAGTAGCAGGCCTCAGTGAGCAGAGTCCAGCGGATGATGACCTTCTCGGCTGTGTAGAGTGCGTTCCACATGATAAGGGAGATGCCTGTTGGGATCAAGCACAGGGGCAGTCTGACCCCTAGCCCAGGAGTCTGAAGCTACTCTTATTCCACAATACCTACTTCTCAGATCAGACAGCGCCTCTTCTGGTCCTCAGCTCTGCAGATCCAGCTTTCCCACCCCCATCCCCCACCTCCTACCCCACCCCCGAGGCAGCTCACATTGTTTCTAAAGCCCTATCCATCACAGGCCAGGCAGTCATCTCCCCGAAAGACTTGGTATCTTTATCTACACAATTGGGCAAGGGCCTCCAGCCCCTGTCATTGCCAGGGCAGGGAACCAACTACATGCATTCTAACAACGGCCAAGAGGTGGCAGCACAGCCCCAAATGAAGCAAGCCCAGGCAACCAGCCTACTGAAGGAAGAAAGGAGGCTCTCCCAGGATCCCCAGGAGTAGGCCTGAGGCCAGCTGGGCCTCCCCACTCTCCCACTGTTGGCATGGCAATACTCACTAAGGAGGGCACCACCGTAGAGGCGGATGGGGGTCTTGCTTGTGACCTCAGCTCCATCAAAAACTGCATCATAGAGCTGGTCAGGGAGGGCAAGGGCCTGTGGGCAGCAGAGGAACCCAGGGTCAGCTATGAGCCGAGACAAATGCTAGGGACATAGGATAGCATCTGATGCTGAGGTTCCCAGGGCCCAGAGCATGTGTGCTGGTTGCTTTGGGGTGCAGCACACCAGTAGTGGGCAGGATGTCAGCTGGGGAGCTAGCCAAGACCCTGAAGGATGAGCCTCAGTGTGGAGACAGGAGCAGCTAGCGATGTCATGGAGGAGCAGTTGGGGGGAAAGCAAAGGGCCGCACCCAATCATCTCCCTCCCTCCAAGTCTGAGGTGCCACCAGCTGGCAAGCACAGGACCTACTGTGCGGGGACACACAGCACTCACCATGATGGCCACACTGGAGAACAGCATAGCAGAGAGAAACTGCCAGACCCTGGGGGAGGTTCCAAGAGGACAGTTATAGCCACATTCACCCTGACCCCTACTGTCAACCCAGACCCCCGGAGGAGGAGGGCATCCCGTGTAGCCCAAACAGCCAGGGTTGTTTGAGGAAGCAATGAGTGGTGTGGATGTAACGCAGAGCAAGGCCCAGTAATGTAGGACCTTGCACAGACCCAGGACACAAAACTATCAAAACGAGACCCGCGGCTCACCTGAGCCCCAGAGGCTCCCGCACAGCAAACTTTATCTCGTTGCCCAAAACCTGGCTGATCTGTGGACACACAAGTCAGAGGCATCAGGGATGACACCTTCGGCATCCCACACGCCCACCTTCCTCCCAGCTCCTGCATACACCTGGGGGCCATCGGAGCATCCCTGACTGACACAGATGTTTCCCCAGTGCAAGCTCAACCTCTCCCGCCTCCCTTGGCACCCAAACGAGAACTGAGAAGAGGTGGTAAGGAAAGAAATTCAGGGTCTGCCCACCAGAGGCTGAAAGCCTGGTTCTGTGGATCACTGACATAACCTTGAGGAAGTTACTTAGCCCCTCTGAGTGAGTCTTAACTTCCTCATCTGTACAGTGGGTCAATAACCACACAAATAACCAGAAGGGCTAGAAGACAGTCTGTGTCTGCACCCCAAGAAGCAGTGGGTTCTTGTCCCCAAACTTCTACCACTAGACATAGCATCCCCCCAACACTGCAGGGGGTCCTAGAAGCACAGGGAAGTCATAGGCTTCCTCTTCTTCCTAGCAGAGCCCACCTTCGACCGGTGCACTTCGCCGTCATCGTCCTCCCCGCCCACTCCCAGGATCTTTCTGGTCTTCAGGCGGCTCACAAGATCTGTCTGGCTGTGCTTCTTCATGAGCGGAGGAGGCTGTTTGGCTGCCATTTTTTCTTCTGCTGAGGGACATGGGGAGACAGTGGCCTCAGCCATCGTTCCTGCTGGACTTCCAGACCCCAGGTCCCAATGTAGGGTGAGGATGTGGCCAGGCCCTACCCAAGGCCTAAGAAAAGATGGTGCTGTGGCTGCCTCAGTTTCCTCTCCTGTAAAATGGGTTGAGGAGGATGCTTCCAGCCCTTGCCTCTGTAGACATGACACAGCCCAGGTGACTGGGTCAGACAAGGCCTTACAGTCAGCCCTGGGGTAGCAATATGGGCTATAGAAAAGGCCTTTGGACCAGGATGGGTCTCACTAACAAAGATTTCTGGGTCATGGAGACAAAGGGGACTTCAGAGAGGTAAGGACCCTGCCCAAGTCCAGAGTGAGCCTCTATAGTCTTAGGCTACCTGCCCAGATAATCCACACTGCCCGCAAGTTGGCCTGCGGGTCCTTCTACCTCCTAAACAGCTATCACCACCCAGGACCTAGAGAAGGAGAGGGTTAGCCATGAGGGAAGGAGACATTACCCCAGAAAATGAGGCTTTAAAATAGTGGTGGCCACACTGCCAGGATGAAAACCACTCCCCGCCATCAGCATCCACAGCCTCTACCCCAGCCTACATCCGCCCGCCCCCCCATCTTCCACAGCCACGAGTCATGCCACCCACAACAATACCACAGGCCAGTCCTGGACACGTACTGAGATGGGCAGTGAGCAGATGCTGAGATGGGCACTGGAGTCTGAGACGAGGATTCCTCTCCTGTGTTCAGGCCTTACAACCTAGGAAAAGAAGACAGGGAGTAGAGGGGAACAAAGTGAGGCTCTACTGAGCCCAGTCAGCTCCAGTCTCTGCATCACAAGGCCCTGAAGGACGGGAGTAAATGAAGACCACTCCACAGGTGGGGAGAGCTCAACAAGAGTGTCCAGAGTCTCGCTGAACAGGGGAACAGCATCCCAGCCTGTGCATGCCTCACCAACCTGTTCACCTGGCCAGTGCCAAGAGCCCTCTATACCCCAGCATCTCATTTTCACCCCCAGCACCTCCGGGCAAACTCATTCCAAGGCACAGCTTAGAAGTTCCTCCTTCCACTTGTTACCCAGAGCCATGTCCCTGAGCAAATGTCTCCCAACCCCAGGGAATGGCCCCAGATTTCCCAGGTTCCTTCTCAAACCTCCAGTGTCTTGAAATGAAATAGACCATCCCAACATATACAACAGCAGAAAGGCACAGTTGGTGTGGATGCTGGGGATGGGGGGGGGGTGTACATAGAAGAAGTCCTGGGGGTTTGGTTCAAAATGACAACACCACAGACCCAGTCACCACTGGGGCCGAAGAGTGAGCAAGACCTGGGCCTCAGGTCCTGACACCACAGCCTTACTCTTCATGTGTGAAATGAGTGGCTGTTTTCCTTCCTGTACCTGATGGGGGTGCTGGAGACAGGATGGGAGGACAAAGGCTGCTCATGCCCCATAAAGACATCATCCTCAGTATCCACCACTAAGGAGAAGCAGGGATGACCTTTAAGCCACACTGTTCCAAGTGGGGCCCAAATCCCTAACCCAGGCCACCACTTTCTTCTGACAGGATGCAGAGCTCAGCCTGGCCAACCCTCCTATAGGATAGAGTTATCAATCATCTGGCCAAACACTTCCCATGTCCCCTCACACCCCTCATTTTAATCCACACAGAAATGACCGTGCCGATAATTCATGCCATGGCCACCGCCAGCCAGGACAGGACACAGTGAGGTCACGTGTCCAGACTGCGGTGTGCTATTCCAGATGTGCCCTGATCTCCCACTTCCAGCAGTCACAGGTCTGAGCTCTGTCACTCCAGCTCCGTCTGGACTGTCCTCAAATGTAGCAGAAACAAAATCATAAAGTATATGAATGTTTGCCCGCGCAGCATCTCCCACTCAATGGGATACCTTTCCCAGCTCGCCTAGGCCCCAATGCCCCAGCCGTCCGTTCCTTTCTACTGTGCATCAGTGTTCTGTGTGACACTCATATGGAACCGGGACATTCGGTTATTTCTACCTGTGATTTGTGTGGTTTTGGTGGGATCGCACATTTGCAGGCCTCTGAGGTAAATGGCCCAGAGTGGGCCTGCTAAAGTGTATGGACAAAGCAAACAGCCGGGGCACGCGCCTTCCACAACACACAAGTTCCTTCTCACTCCTGACAATGCTTGCTGTGGGCCCTAGTCTTTTGGGGATTCTTAAACTTTCTCATGAAGTCAGATGTGACAAGTCACTGGATTCAATCCTGCTGTGCCCCTTGAGTGAGTCACCTCACTAATCCGAGTCTCAGTTTCCTTATCTGTGAAATAAGACTTTAGCTCCAACTTTCTAAGACCTAAATATGGTCAGAGTATGAAGAGAGGCACCTGCACAGAAGACAGCCAAGCATGGACAGTGAGACACCAGAGCTCCGCTGGTGTCACCAGTAGTCAGAGCACATTACCTCTCTTAGTGTTCTCATCGGGAATATGGGACCAGACCCCCACCGCACCTAGACCCAACCCCACCCCAAGCTGGTCTAAGGATAATCAAGACCCCAGGACAAAGACGAATTCAGAAAGTGACTGCTAGGCCACATCTGGAGGGCTGCACACTTTGCTGCCTGGACTCACATCTGGGACCTCCAGTGGTTTAAGTGGGCCTGTAAGCCATCTGCTTACCTCTGTACCTCAGTCTTTCCTCTAACACAGGGGAGAAAGGAGGGGCTAACTCCCAGAACACTGAGAAGCACGTTGTATTCCTCAACTCAGTGGTCAGCGTCCCATCTTGGACAGTGTCCAGTGAAGATGGCAGTTATTAGACAGGATGCCGCCACTCTCCTGAGCACTTCTGCTACACTAGGCCACAGTGGCTTTGACAGAGAGGACCAAGGGAATGATCTCATTAGCCCTTTCCCCACCACACGGGACCACGACCCCAGACCTCAGTACCCCGTGCAAGGCTAGTTATATTGTGTCCCTCCACATTGAGATGGAAGCGTCTCAGGTAGGGGCAGTTTTCCTCTGCTCCGTGACTCACCCACTAACTAACACACACACACACACACACACAGGGCCTTTTGGCCTCTCCTCCTGGACTCTTCCCTACCAAAGCTATTTGCCAAGGATTTCAGGCACCTCCTCCACTCCATTCCTGGGAAGGCTGGCAACATGCTGGCATTGAATCTCCACCCACTTAGGAGGTGCATGCTTTAAGAGAACCACTGGGGCACCCCCAGCCTCAGTTTCCCTCTGTGAAAAAGGGTACAGAAGATGCAGAAGTGCCAGTGAATGAATGTAGGCGGGTACCCTCCAGCCATGAGCCTTGCTCTGGTCAGGCTCTGTTCTCCTCCCCAATGACCTTTCCTTCCTCACCCCGATCAGGAGTGGAAAAGGCCCCTTCCACTAAGGCCTGCTTGGTTTCCTGCATGCTGCCCTGAGGGCTTCCACATCCCCCACGGTGACTGTGGAGATGAAATAGGGGCCTGCAAGACCATGTCCTGCCTCCTTTTCCTGTCAGAGTCCTTGTGAACATCCCCAGCAACCCTCCATCCTTCTAAGAGTGGCATTCGTCACTCTGAGCACTCATCCGAATGGGTAAGTCCTCCCTGCTCTCTGCAGGCTAGTTCTACCCTGCCCTCCTCCCCAGGGCTCGACTGGTCTCTTGTGTTTATCCTTAGACATCTATAGCCTATGTTTCCTCACTTCCCACTCCCTAATTCCAAAGACTGACCCAACAGAAGAAGAGCAGAGGGTCTGTGCTCCTCAGGGCATCTGACTTCACAGCCCAGGCCTTCCTAACTGCAGTCTACAGGGACAGCCAGGGAGAGAGAAGAGGCAAGCTGTTGCTCCTATCACACACTGAACAGACAGGAACTTAAGGCCCGTGGGGCAGCATCTGCTATAAACTACATTGGCCCAGGGCAGAGAGGGATGTACACAGGGCTGACTTCCAACTTGGTCACTCTCTAAGAGGCAGGGCCTTTAATCCAGTAGTATCTTCTGAAGCTCCAGTATCAGTATAATATTTAGAAGACAGTAGTACCTTCCTGGGGTACCGCAGGCTCCAGGGGAGTGGGTGTCTAAACACAGGAAAAAGAGGGTTCTTGGGTGTACAAGGCCAGAAGATGAGAAACCTCCCCCCACCCCGCTCTTTTTTGGAGACAAAGTTTCCCCTTGAACTCAGAGATCTGCCTGCCTCTGCCTCCGCAGTGCTGGGAATAAAGGCGTGTGCCATCGCTGCTCGGCAGAGGAACACACACTTAATAATTAGGAAAACTCGGAGGCAAACTCAATTCTTTCTCTTCACTTCTCTGTGACCTCAGGAAAATTACTTCCAAGTCCTCATCTAAGAAACCAGACTGAGGCTACGCAGGTAGTCTGTGATACACCATAGAGTGCAGCTGAAGATCGGGGCTCCTGGTCTGTGTTCCACAAAGGACAGCAAAAAGTCCTGTGGTATTAATGAACTCCTAGTCAGATTCAGCCCTGGGCAGCAGACCTGATGAGGCAGGGGCCCACACCTCCCATGCCGATCCTGGAGGACTTCCTCATCCTTCCCAGGAAGCCTGGTTGCCATAGAAACCAGTGGACTGCAGAGCTATCCCGACAGGGAGGCTGTGCCCAGGAGGGCTGGCCTGGGAGGGGGAGGGGAAGAAGGGACCGAGAACACCCACAGCTGCTCTAGTGACTTCCCCTGAGTAACAGCCACAACCCCTCAACCAGGGAGCCACTTCCTCCCCAGTGTGGGCACAGGTGCAGCCGCTGCAAATACCTTCCTCCTGGTGAGGAGGGAGCTAGCTGCCCACACGTCCTGCCTGAGGTGGGGACAGCAACCAGCTGCCAGCACATCCAGCCTGGGAACCCCCTGAAGGCCACATTATGGCCTGTGACAGTAGCCAGATTTCCATTCCATTTTTCAGACGAGAGCACTAAGGCCCAAGCGACTTACTTATTCTGGAGTCCCTGGCTTGGAGGGTGTGGCAGAGATGGAATTCCAGTTCAAGGCAAGCTGAGCCAGCACTGGGCCTCCAGGGAGGATCTGGGGGTGGGAGGCAGGGGGGAGTGGCGGGAATGAACATGCGTGCTTGTCCGTGCACAAGTACCAAGTACCTGGTTAGGAACTTGGAATGCCCCTCCCCTCAAGCATAACTGAGCTTCAAACCGTCTTCCACAGCACCCTCCCCTGAAAGTCTTGGTGTGTCCCCAGTGTCTGAAGCCTCACCTCCATACCCCGTCTGGCTCTCTTGAGTCCAGGGGCCTACGTTGTGGTCAGGGCTCTGGGAACTAATGCCACCAATGGTAGCCCATTGTTCTGTTATCTCTCTGTGTAGAATAGCTGGAAATGAACCGGGCTGGATTCAAGTGAGGACAGCTACAGTCAGAGTTCAGAGTTTAGGGGGCTCTGGGTTGCAGACCCTGTATCATCTGAGGCCTCTTTTAGGGGACATCACTAATCTGGCACAAGATGGAGGTCTAGCAACCTGCTAGGAACCAACCACTAAGGCCCCGTGGCAAAGTGGCCCACATCTTGAGGTTGTCACGGAGAACAGAAGGTACCACATTCCCACCTTAGGCTTGCAATTCCAGACCTGAACTCAGGCAGACCTGCTGCCCTGTGAAGAGCCACATTCCCTGCAAATGGGGGCCACACTTCCCCCACAAAGCCAAGGGTCATGGGACACAGCCAGTAGGACTGTATGGGTCTCTTCGAAGATCTTCTAGGCCTAAACAAAGGGGAAATGGAAGAGATGGTACTGTGCGCAGGGCCTGCTGGCAGACAAGCAGAGCTACGGTCCCCAGAGAATGGAAATATTCTATAGCATGCTTGCCTGGGTGGACAAAGCCGTGCTGGTGGGCTGTCACCTCTCTGCCACCCATCTCTCACCAGCTCGATTGTCACTAAGACGCTGTGAAAAGGTGCAGATGACAAAAACATGCTTTCAAGCCCTTAGCGTGGCAGCCGTGGCCACAGACCCATCCCAGTGACAAAGCCATGGAGTCCACGGCAGGCTCCTCGAACCTTCAAGATCCTGAGTCTGGGATCTGGAGTCACAGGGTTTGCCCTGGCACTGAGAGGTCAGGGTGCCCTGAGTCACTGTGCTTCAAGAAGGACGGCTGAGGTCACAGGCATAAGGAGCCCGGGTTTGCTGTCAAGATAGTTTTCTGTGTGGGCGGTGAGTGTGGTCTCCAGGGCCTTCTAGAGGACCTTCCACAGGTCTGACTAGGCAACCCTGACCCCAGCTATACAAACACATTTATTTGCATTTCAATGAGGCCCTGCCAAGCCTCAGCAGCCCCTCTGGCCTCTCCCCCGGCTTCCTTGTAGAGATTTTCTCTTCTCATCTTTCCTCTCTGTCTTTGGAAGGTGGCGGACTTCCAGAGGGAAGGAAGAAAGCCCTTATATCTTCAGAGCTTAGGGGACAAAAAATAAACAATCGTAGCTGTGTGAGAGAGGGTGGGTGGGGCTCAGGTCTAGGAGCCACACCCCCTGCCTGCGGGGAGGGGGGCTTGGCTTCACCCAGAGGTCTGAGGCTGCTGCTGCCCTGGGCAAGCCAAGGCCAGCTTCTCGGGCAACCTCTCAGAGGCGACTGACAAGGCCTTTCCTGTCCTTCTGTCGCCTGCAAAAGACAAGGCACAGCATGGAGAATTCCTGTCCTTTTCAACCCTGAGTGGGCCAGCCTCCCTGGGGCCTGGTGACCGAGTCAGTGCCCTCAAGGGCAGCTGGCCCTGTCATCCATTAGCTTCTAGTTCCCAAGGGGCCAGGGCTCTCCTGAGAATAGGCAGCAGTTTCCCTCCCCAACTATTGTTATTCCTCCCCAGGCCTCTCCCTTGCTGCTCAACAAAACAGAAGGGGCAACTGGGGGTTTCCTTGAGGACAAGGTTCATGTTAACCCAGTGTCTCCAGACTAGTTGGTCTGAAGCCCTGCTTTCCCCTGGACAGGGATCAGAGTCCAAGGCTGAGACTTCCCTCCTCATACTCAGGCTCTGGCTGAGTGGTTAACAGGGCAAGTCACTCCTCAAAAGATCCGTGCTCACATCCCCCGCCCCCCATATCCTAGGCATGGCATTGGAAGAGAGGCCTGCCTCTCTGGGCCTCAAAGTTCCCATCTGTTAAATGGGCATAATGACACTTACTTCCCCCTGAAGAGAAGTTGCCTACAAACATCCAGAATAGTTTGTGTTTTTGCAGCCAGTGATCAACAGAGCTGCTGTTTAGAACAATAGACTCAAATACTTGGCCTCAGTTTCCCCCTTTACTAATGCACTTTCAGAGCAGAACCCCTTCCAGGAATCCATGCCCACACAAACAGGGTGTCCCAAAGAGGGTAGTATCAGGAGGAAGTGGGGTGAGGCCAAAGCAAAGTGACTCTGGGTCACGACCAGCACACTGACCCAGGCAGGCGTGAAGAAGCATGAGGGTCTTGGGAGATAGGGGGTTTCCAGGGCACGAGGCCTGAGCAGCTGTCTTCCTGTCCCTGTCTACTGTGGCTATGGGAGGGACACAGAGAATGCTCCTGGCGATGAGGCCTTCCCACCTGGATTCAGAACAAAATGGCCACCCTGTGGCTGCCCCTCCTGGCTGAGGGGCTGTGGCATGCTGGCTTACAGATCCTATGATATGTGGAGTTCCCGTCCTGTCTCACCAGTTCCTCCTATCTCTTCCTCACCTCGCCCCACCCCACGGGAACATCACGGTGCTGCCTCCAGCTCCGCTATTGCACACGCTATTCTGCACGACTCAAAAAGCAGCACTAACCACTCCTTTAAAGCTGGCTTTCTTTCTGAGATGGGATCTTCCTACATAGTCCAGACTGGTCTGTAACTCAGACTCTTCCTGCCTCAGCCTTCTGGGTATTGACACAAGGCCAAGGCACAGCACATGGCCCAATTGACTTATTACTTATTTACCTCTTCTTGCTTAAGCCACAGCACTACCTAGAGTCTTGACAGCTTCCACAGGTGTGCAGGGACCTGTGGGACCCGTGTTGGCCGACTGTGTGACATCACTCTTTTGTGGAGCACTCACAGATACTTGGAGCAGTAAGTGGACATACAGAAAAGCCAAGAATAATTCGTGAAGACCCTGCCCCTAGCCAGCAGCCTCTGACCTCTCTCCAGCAGAGGGGGCTGTCACAAGTCCTGGACCCGGAAAGGTCAAAGCCGAGAACATCAAGTGGAAGCAGCCAGACTTGAAGTCTTGAAGAAGAGAAGCTAAAGCAGAGGGCACCTAGGACACTGAGGCCAGAGGGGACTCTAGGAGAGCGCGCTGTCTGTAAGAAGGCGACAACAGAAACCCGAAGAATATTCTGACTTCCCAACAGGATTTTTTTTTTTTTTTTTTTTTTTTTTTGCCTCGGACTAAGCCAGAGGCTGCCACTATGGGGCAGGTGCTGTTCCTCCTGATTCTTCCAGGAACCCACCACAGTCCTGCCAGCGGCAGGTGGCAGCCTCTCTCCAGGAGACCCCAGACGGCAGAAACTGCTGGGTGGGTGTCCCTGCAACCCAGGGACTTCTATACTCTCACCACAGGGCCCATCCAGAAAGTTTGTCTAAAAGAAATGAAACAGGAAGTCCGTGGTGGGGGTACTTCGAGGAGGCCTTGGACGTGTGCTTAAGGCTTTGGGTCAAAGTGGGAGTGGGTCCTGGGCCTGTCCCCACCTCACAGGCGGGAGGAGAACCCCTTTCCATCCAGGATGCCAAAAGGCGGCGAAAGGGGACCCGAAGCTAGCGGCTGGCCTCGCAGTGCCCCGAGGATTGTGCGCGGAGTATTTTCTGCGCACTACACGGGACCCCAATTCATCCTGCGCCAGGCAATGGCGCTCCCCCTCACAGCTGTCCGCGCGGTTTGGAAGAGAGTCGCCCGGGTCCACCTGCACTACCCTCCTGACGCCACCACCCCCGACTGGGGGTCAGGCCCAACCACTTTTCTGCCCGCTCTTCTCCAGCAGAGACTCTGGAGTGTCACCGGCTTTACCCCTTCCCCCTCTGATCTATCTTCATCTCCGCGCCGAGGACACTCCCCCACTTTGTGAGGCTGGAGTCCGCGACTCCTTCAGCCCGCGGCACCCACACAAAAGGTCGGGCCAGACCAGTGGACAGCGGGAACCCCTCCACCTTTTCCGCCCGCGTACCCGTGGGGGCGAGGCCCCGGAAACTCTCAAGTTAACACCGCGCGATCCTCCGGCCAGGAACAAAGGCGGGAGGAGGGGGGGGCGGTGGCGAGAAAGGGGGAGGGGACGGAGAACCAAGCGCGGAAGGCAAAGACCCCGAGATAAAAGAAACTGTTTTACTCTCCGCTCTCTCTCGAGCTCCGAGTCAAAGAGATGAAGCCCGGGAGGAGGCCGAGGGCGAAATAAGCAGCCCCTGGGGAAGGAGGTGGCGGAAAAGAGAGCTGGGGGAGAAAGGGAAACCGAGTCAGTGCAAGGGGACAAACAAAAAGGACAGAGGACGGTGCCACGAGGAGCTCAGCGGGGGGTCTCGGGCGCCCGCCGCCCCTCAGGTGCCAAGCTGCCCTGGCGCCAGGCTGTGGTGCGCAGGGTGCTCGCCGCCCCCAGCGGTCCCTAAGGCCCCCGGCGTCCTCGGGCTGCGCTGCGCAGGCAGCGGCCGGCGCGGTGGCAGCGGCGGCGAAGTGTGAGGCTAGCGGCTGCCGGCAGCGGACTTACGTTCCTAGCGCGCGGGCTGCTGCGCTCGCGGAGCTGGCGTGCCCTGCGGACGCTCCGGCCCGGGGAGTCTCACATCGCGGCGTCGCGCTGGGCGGGCAGGCAGGGCAGGGCAGGGCAAGCTGGACTCCTGGCGCTGCCGGGCTCGCCCAAGTCTGGCGGCCCGCACTGGTCCCTCCTCTAGTGCCGCGCACAAGCCAATGGCGCGCCGTCCCCTCCCACGCGCTGGGCTGCCTCGCCCCCGAGGTGGCCGGGGCGGGCACAGAGGGGTTGTGGGGGACCCAGAGCTGCAACGGAGGGCCTACCGGGAGCCGCCTGCGGAGGGCGCACCCACGCTTGGTTAGGGGATCCCCGGACGGGCACATCCTGCAGCTGCGCCACCCAGGACTTTCTGGGAAGTTCTGAAGACAGCGCCCCTTTCCCGGGACTGCAAACATACCCCTACGGGTTTATAAAACACCCGTTCTCAGGCCTAGGCCTGTGTCTAGGATGGAAGGAAGGCACCTGCTTTGGCCGGTAGTGTCCCCCACGTGTGAAACAACACGGTTAATAACAATTTACAATTCACCATTTGCTAAAACACTTTCAAGAATAAAATCTTAGCGTTCCCAGTAGTCCAACTGGACTAGTCCTAGTTCACAAAACTTTGAGACATTAATACTTAGCCTAGGCCTGAAGATAATTGGAGAATGGGTGTTCTGTCACCCAGCCCACCCTTGTCTCCCCCAGTTTGGTGTGAATCCCAAATGATAAGAACTCTCACCTGATGAGACTTCTACCGCAGTCGCAGTCGCTGTGCTATGTGCTGCTTGTGGCAGAGTTGGGTCTTATCTGTGGCTTCAGAGTATTTGTTGGTGGAAGCAAACAGCTCATACCAAGAGAGGGCTCCAGGTGAGTCTTGAGGGGTCCTGGGTGGTCTTCAGGAGTCTCCCAAACTAAAAAGATGGGTACCTACAACCCCTGTCCCATGCCTGGCTCTGGACTCTCTGGGAAACCCTTTATAGCAGTTGATTGCCCAGGGCCCTGCTTCCTGCTGAGAGAAACCTCTGGATCTTGTCTTCTGGGCTGATTGGAGGGAAGGTGGGGAGAAGCAAGGTTGAAGGTAAAGAACTGGGGCAGGGATGGAGAGTAGCTGCCCCCTTACCCCAACCCAACTAGATGTGCCTCTGGCTCCTGAGTTAAGTTTTGCTTTTCTGCTTTAGGCTACAGAACTAGAATACCTGAGTTCAAATCCTGGCTCTGTCTTTTAGCTTAGCCCTGGGCAAGCAAGTTTCCTAACTTCTCCAAATCGTACCTACAAAGGGGTATGACCTTATAGCAGGAAGTGCCTTGTGGCTGTTGCTGGGATTTCCAAGCCTGACCATGTGTGAGGTACTAATGTACCAGGCCGGCTCCATGTGGCTGGGGCTGGGCAGGAGGGGCTGTGCCCTTTGCAAGGAAGTAAACAGAACAGTGCCTGGTGCATAACAAGTCAGCTCTCCCTGGCTGTTAGCCTCCTGATTACCAAGGCAACTAAACTCCCTTCCCACAGTGCCACCCGCTCTTGCTGAACACCTGGCTAGTGATGACCAGTAATGAATGAATCACCCAGCTAGTCACGTCTGTGGCTCTGGATCAGGCCTGCCTTGAGGTGTGTGGAGTGAAATGCACATCCAAGCCACCTGTCCCTGACAGAGAGCTTTATCTCGGCCTGGTTCAGAGTCTCACCTCTGGACAGAGATGGGAGGGATAGTGGATTCCCTGTTGCACTATCGGCATGCAGGGCTCTGGGCTGTGTCACTGGAACAATGTCATCCCTGAGCACCTGCCAGCTTAGAGAGACCTCCCAGTGTTCCAAGACCTGAAGGCAGAATTCCAGAAGCAGGGCCTGATGGTAATGACTCAAGTTTCCTCAGAGAAGAGGCTGTGTTAGAAGTAGTGGTCTCACTGTCATTAGCAGCAAGCAAGTGGAGCCAAACAGAGTCACCAGTGTCAGGACTTACACTTTCAGTGGTGCTCGGTATAGACAGAGCCTATAAGCTCTAGGTATGTGTTCTGGGGTTTCCATGTCTGTCTATCAGGAAGTGAGAGCCCCATAGTCCTTTGCAAAGAAGATGCCTTAGTTAGGGTTGCTGTGAACAGAAACCATGATCCAGGCAACAGTTATAAGGATAATATTTAACTGGGGCTGGCTTCCAGGATCAGAGAGGATCAGTCCATTATCATCTAGGCTGGAACATGGCAGCATCCAGGCAAGCATGATGCAGGTGGAGCTGAGAATTCTATATCTTCATCTGAAAGCTACTAGCAGAATACTGGCTTCCAGGCAGCTAGGGTGAAGGCCTTAAGCCCACACCCACAGTGACACACCTACTCCAACAAGGCCACACTTCCTAGTAGTGCCACTCCCAAGCATATACAAACACCATCACAGAAGGTATCCAGATGGGCCCTGTGTGTCAAGTAAAGTGCTGAGTCCTGGGGGCCTTGGAGTTGACAGAGGGCATCTCTGTTCTCAGAAGACTCCCACCCTGTTGGGAGGACAGATATGTATCCATGATCTCAAACAGAAGGGAAACTGCTCACAGTCACAGCTGATAGGCCGGGAGACGGAAAGAACACAGGGCACAGAGGGTATCCACACCTACACTGCCAAGTACAGACCCCTCTGGTATACCTCACCCCTCTCTCTGGCTTCTGCTTGCATGCTGCTAGACACAGGCCTCTCACTACAGCCAAGGAGCCTCTTCCTAATTGGAAAAACAGTGTTGAGAGACAAGAGACTCTCCATCCATCTCCCCATCCACTCACCCACAGTATGCCCACCTCTGTGCATACAGTCTCCAAAACCACGTGCATTTGTTTAAGAACACTCTTAAGACCACCACTTAGTCCTTGAGTTTTTCTTCAACCAATCAGTGGAGACAGCATGGGGTGTCCTTCCCAGAGGCTCCTGGCAGAGGAAGAGAAAATGTGTGCTGAGTCCTTTGTTCAAACATGTTTCTGGGTTACCTCATCTTTTCATTGGCAGCAAGCAAGCTTACCTGGTCAGGCACCTAGTAACATGAAGCAACACGCATGTTTAGCCTGCATGGACTGGGATGGTAAAGGCCTCTCCAAACTCCCTGTCCTGGTGACCCTCTGTTGCAGATGGGAGGGAAATGGACACGCAGCCGTCACTGCTCCTTAGAGCTTGTGAGAAGCTAGTGAGGTGACTGCTTAAAAAGGTTTGCCGCTTGGAAACTCACATTCCTATTGTTCCTGTGGAAGCTTGATTCTGAATGTGCTAAAATGTTCTACTGAAAGCCTTAGAGGTAGGGAGCAGCCAACCAGTGAGGGTCACTCCCACGGAGACCCTGCAGCTGCTATTCCACCTGTCCTGTCCTGGGCTCCCTCCGCAGGAAAGGCAGCACCTCTGTGCCCTAGAAGGGGGGGGAGTATGTGCAAGTGTATGGTAATTGTGCAGCACTATGTGCAGGTGGGTGTGAATGATGGGGGAGGGGCGCTCAACTCACTTCCGGACTTTGGTCCCTGAGGGAGAGAATGTGCTTTCATGAGTAGGTTGTGGTGACACATGCATGCCTGTGATCCCAGCACTCTGGAAACAGGCAGGAGGATCAACAGTTCAAGGACATCCTCAGCTACATAAGGAATTCAAGACCCACCTGGGCTATATGTATTACATGAGACACCATCTCAAAAATGAAACATAAAGCCAGATGTAGGCAGGAGAGGCGGGTTAGTGGGTAAAGAGCTTGCTGTTCAACCCTAATGAGTTCAATGCCTGGATCCTACATAAGGGTGGAAGGAAGGATGACTTTACAAAGTTGTTCTCTTGACTCCAACATGGGTGCCAGGGCATGGGTATCCTCATACGCACAACAGTATAATAATAATTATATACAGTGATGATAATTCAAAAGAAGGTGTATGCAGTTAGAGCGGGGCTAGCGAGGAATGAAGAGGGCTAATGGAAGCTTCTAGCACTGGACATGATCTTTGGAGCAGAAAGGTCTCAGCGATGGCACCTCTCTGGACATGTTAGAGGAGGGCAGGACTGTCTGAGTTCAGTCGTAGTTCAGATTGGGAGAATTGGACAGGCATAGGTTTAAATCCTGGCTATGGGACCCTGGGCCAGCAGCGCTACTTCTCAGGCCTCTGATTCCTTCTCTGTAAAACAGAGTGACAGACCCTTTGGTGTCTCGGAAACTTTAGCTGTGACAGTGCAGTGTGTCATAAGCCTTTAGCTTGGAGCTATACAGAGAAATGTGCTGTAGCTGCGGCTGCTGGGAGCAGGGTAAAGATGATTCTGACACGGTAAAGGGTGGTTCTGAGGTGACAACTGATGAGCCAGGGTGAGTTACAGCTGCCAGGCGGGTACCTCTGAGGCCCAAGCAGTAGAATAAGTTGAGCTGGTTCCTTTCCTGGCTCCTCTGACTTCCACAGCCCCTTCTTTCTGAGTCTGCCTAGCCAAGGCCTTTGGGGAAACCCTAGGCTGAGCACAGCTTTGGGGGTCTGAAGGAGGAGGAGGGGAAGATCAGGAATTCCTAGGCTGCCCTCCCTGGTGCTGCCTGCTCCCTCTCTTCTCCTCCTGCAAACTAGCCATCCCCAACTCACACCCCCATAGCTGCCCTCCCTAGCTGACTCATCTCCACTGCGACACTTGGTCATGGATGCTGTGGGAACAAGAAATGTCACACAGCTCCTTACCTGGAGAAAGAAGCCATTGGGGGTTGGGGGTGGGGGACCATGATGACAGAGGAACTCAGGCCTCTCAGAGAAAGAATGGTGGGCAGCTTGGGAAACCCATCCATCCCGGCAGTGACAGGAAGGTTGAGGAACCGACAGGACTGACCCAGCAAATCCTTTCTGGACCAGGTGGAGTGCAAGGCCCTGGACCTTTCTAACTCTCTTAGTGGCCTTTGACAAGTCCCTTAGCCTGAGTCCACTCATCTGTACAACAGGAAGAGTGACTGTGGTGATGTCCAGGGTCCTGAGGGACTGAGGAAGCTGCTTGTGTGAGTCCTTAACCCAGGGCCTGACTCACAGCAAGTTCTCCATAAGATACTCATCTCATGATGAATGAGCTACAGAAGGCAAGGGTAGGGGCAGTGGGTGCATGCTGCTACCAGCAAGAAAGACATGCTCCATCAGGTCGGGATAGGGTAGGGGCCTAGTGTTCTAAGCTCAAGGGTGTATAGTTTACCTGGAGAGGCAGATGACACTCCTTCCTACAAATCAGATGAGAGCCTCAGGCTGGCTAGAGGCTCTCCGAGTGCTGACCCTGGTATGAACAGAATTGCTGTGGGAATGAAGGCAAAGAGTACCAGATTCTAGCTTCTCAGCTTGGTAACTCCCCAGATGCCCTCACAACAGTAGCTCTGGACTGAGGGCCATGTCCTGGCCCCTGGGCCTCAATCTTAAGCTGTAACTAGTCTTTTAATTGCCTCCTGCTCGAAAAGATGCTGGGCCCCTTGAGTACCACATCCAGCAGACTACATATTCTCTCAAAGAAGGGCATTCTGACCCCCACACTAGGAGCTTTGCTGGTCTGAGTGGGGTCTTAATCAGTCTTATAAGGCTGACCTCATTGTTTACCCAGTTTATAGATAAGGAAACTAAGACTCAATGAGTCATGCATTAGACAGATCAGGATGCAACCCTGGCAGTCTAGCCCAAAGTGGTTCTGGTTCTCCTGGTGACCACAGCAGAGATTGTCATGCCTCCCATCGACAGTGTCCCTTAGGGTCCCGATCTCTCTTTCAAACTGTCACCCATGTTTACTAAATGAAGTCACATGTTGTCTCAGGAAAACATCTGTCAAATAGAATTTTCAAAACATGTATGTATGCCTGTATGTGTGCACACACATGTGCCTGTGTACATGTGTGCATATGCATGTAGAACATGTCTACAAGTTCAAGTGTCATCCTCAGGAATGCTACCCACTTTTGAGACTAGGTCTCTATAGTTGACAGTGAGCCCCAGATATTCAGTGTCTCTGCCTCTCTAGCGCTGGGATTACATGTACACGTCACCATACCAGGGTTTTCGACATGGCTTCTAGGGCTTTAAACCCAGGGCTATCTTTCCCAGGCCCTGCATTCATGACTGTAAATGGATTTACCAAGCTGTAGTTCTCAGAATATATTGAGAGAGGGTCTTAAAAATGTGTACACACACCCCACTCCAAGCAAAGCTGACCAGGGTGGGCAGGGGTTCCCAGGGCAGTGACCTTGTCACAAGTTTCCAAGGGATTCCACAGACTGCCCTGAACAGACTTGGGGGAGGCATCAGGCTCCTACCTCAGCTCACTAAAACTGACTCTTTTTCTAGGCAAGATGCAGACTAGTAATCCCAGCTCAGGAGGCTGAGTTAGAAAAGTGTTGAGTTTGAGGCTAGCCTGGGCAAGAGCCTGTCTCAAACAAAACAAATAAACAAAAACACTCTTTTAACAATTGAAGGCCTCGGGGTGGTGGTAACTAGGTGGTACAGTATTTGCCTAGCATGCATAAACCAGTAAGTTTCTCCAGTATACAGAGGACAGGAAAGGAGAAAAAAAGGAGGGGGAGGGGAGAGGAACGGAGAGGAAGAGGATGTAGCGCAGTGGTCCAGCCCTTGCTGTAGTGTGGCATCTTAGTTTCAATTCGCAGCACCACAGAGGAGAAGAGGAGGGAGAGGAGAAAAGGGAGGAAGGCATGGGGAAGGAGACAGATCAGGAGGAGGCTGAAAAAAAGTGGGAGAAGGAGGAGGGAAGAAGGGGGGGCAGAGGTTTAGGGAGGGATTATGAAGACCAGAAAGGGAGAGGACGAAAGGAAGGAAGAAGTGGGGAGAAGGAAAACAGACAGGAATGGCAGGAGGAGGCAGAGGGGAGTATGGGGGGGTACTTTAATTAACATTGTGGTGCTTTTCTGCTGTTTTACAGGTAAGGCCAAGGCCAGCAAAGCGACTGGAGCCCACACGGATGGGTTCTGGATCACTGTTTGCGTTCTTAGCACCCACCTGCGAAGGCAGGTGGGCGGGAAAGGGAAGGGCGCTGGGGGAAGCTTGGAGGGAGAATCGTTCTCCTCCTGTGTGGAGGACGCCGTGGGTGTCGCTCCCTCCCGGCGCTGCAGCCCCAATCGTCCCGCAGCTCGCCCGCCCGCCTGCGTTCCGGGCGATCGGTTTATTAATACTCGGCGCTGCCGAGGCGGATCGCAGCAACAAAGGCGTCTCTCCGGCGCCCAGCGTCCTTATGTAACTGCTGGGAGCTGCGCATCCCAGAGAGGCCTGCCTAACCCCTGGCTGGGCCATCTATAGGAGCACCTGTGAAGCTGCTCAACCCGTGTTCCTCCCTCTGTAGGGCTAGCACAGCCTTCATCCTCAGAAGGGACCTGGTGGATAATCTAGTCCCAAGGGACCCCTAGGACTAAACAGGCACTCCCTTCCCTCAGCCTTCAGCTCACCAGCCACCCACCTCCCTCCATCACAGTGAAGGAGAAAAAAAGAAAAAAGAAAAAAAAAGCCCAGTATTATACGAGGCTTCAGGGTACAGATCTTATGAGTACATCTTAAACTCATCCATCACTTAGATGGAGAACTGGGATCCAGGTTAGCTTTATACACAAAAGAGTTGAGTCCTTAAATCTGTGAGTGGCAAAGCTGCTGCTCTCCCTACCCACAGATCCTGCAGATCTCCAACCACCACAGATCTTATTGCCTCTACAGAGGAGAGCTTCAGTCTGCCCCTTCTGACCTTCGCTCAGCCTGGGTTCTCAGCAGCATCCTCACCCAGAAAGATGTCCTTCCTGCCAAGAACTGGCCTCTTCCAGATCTGAGTACACCTGACCATAGCAGCCGCACAGCGAGTCACAGAATCCTTTGTCACCTGTCTGTCCTCCTAAGTCCACAGCCACTGAGATGGTGGCTCTTTTGGCCTCAGCACAGAGCCCCAGACACAGCAGGACTTTCGAAACACTGGGTAACTTTGAGATCCAACCCTCAGAGAGGCTTCATGTTTACTGAGAGCCTCAGGCCCTCAGACTGCCAACTCTGAACTGTGTAGCCTTGGCTGACTGTGGCCTCCTGGGGCCTCTGTCTTCTTGCAAAACAGTGTCATGATTCTGGGATTCTCTGAGATCTCACTACTGTGCCAAACATCATGGTGGTGTGTGACTTTTGGAAATCTGCACATGACTTCCCTGTGGAGGGAACTGATGACAGAGATAGAACTCTGGTCTCTCTCTCCCCCTTCACAGGATTATTTAGATAATTCAATGAAAGATCATGAAGGGCACATAGTAGGTGATCAGTTGCCTTGACAACATTGTTTGGCCTTTCTTCCACTCCACTATGCTCCAGCACCAGGGCATTCTGGGAGTCTCTCTGCCGGGCTTGAGAAGGGATGCAGGAGAGCTGGCAGAAGGCAGCGATCTGGTTTCTGGGTATAAATAAGTTACGGCTTTATAGCTTTATGTGAAGGGCATAGCGTGTGCCAACCAGCCCAGCAGGCGTGTGAACTGCACCATCCCTGGGGTCATTAATGGCTAACATGTGCTTTTAGCCCCAGCCTGCACACAGAACCTTGTGATGCCTGAACTTCAGGCCTGGCTGTGAGCAGGGCACCTACATTCACAGAGACTGAAGAGAGAATGGGGATGCTGAGGCAGGGAGCCAGTTTTTCCAAGTCTCCCCAGAGTCATGAGAAGCAGTGGCGTTCCCCATATCTGAGCCTATTGGCTCAGCTTCTAATGGAAGCACAGTCAGAATCTTGTTCATTTCCTTGATGGTAAAGCAGGTTTAAGTGTGTTTTCCCCTCCTGACAGTAAGATGTTGTCGTACCCCCATTCCCACTGGCAGTAACCCTTGCATATTTTCTATCCCTCTCTAAATGGCCACTCCTATTTCCTCTTCCCCAGGCCTCGGTCAATGCTAATTTATGCCTAGCTCTAAGCACTGCCTCCCAGCTGTCCCACAGAGCCTAGGCAAAGCAGATCAGAAACTGAGAGCTACAGCCTCTCTTCTCATCTGTCACTGTGGGCACTGTGTCCCCTGTGCACCTGGACAACAGGAAACTCACCTTCCACCCCAGGCCCTTTGCATATACCCTTTCCTCTGTGGCAAATGCTCTTCCTACACCTGCTTTTGGTTCTTTTCCTCCCTCTCTGGCAGGACACCTCAGAAGATCACATTAGACCGGGCCCCTCAACTGCTTTATCCTATCCAGTCCTTACACGTGCATTTCTCTCTGATCTGTCTCATATGCCATATTATTAGCTCTTATTCTCTTCATGTTATATAAACAGAGAGAAAGAGAGTGGGTAATTACTAGTAATAAATGGCAGCATGGAGCAGGGCCACAGGCTGTTACTCTTGAAGCAGATGGAGCGGTTCAGTGCACAGCCTGTACAGCGGCACATCGTGGCCCCAGGGTCCAGGCCATCACAGATCTGCCATTTTGCTTGGTAAAATGTGTGGTAGACGTTAAATGGCGCCATGTAAAACAAATGAAGGGATGAATGCACACACCACACACACACACACACACACTCATGCACACACTCGTGCACACACACAGCCCCTTCTACTGTGATTGGGGAGAGAGAACAGAGCATTTGTCATTGCCAGGACCCCTCTGTGCCTCCCTCTGTCTCTATGCTTGCTGTCCTCTGCCCAGCTCATCTCCACCTTTAATTAGCATTTCTCATTTTTAAAGATTTATTTATTTATTTTATGTATATGAGTACACACTGTAGCTGTACAGATGGTTGTGAGCCTTTATCTGGTTGTTGGGAATTGACTTTAGGACTCACTCTAGTCAACCCCATTCACTGCTCGCTCAGTCCCTGCTTGCTCCAGCCCAAAAGATTTATTTATTATAAGTAAGTACACTGTAGCTGTCTTCAGAGGTACCAGAAGGGGCGTCAGATTTCATTACAGATGGTTGTGAGCCACCCTGTGGTTGCTGGGATTTGAACTCAGGACCTTCGTTAGAGCAGTCGGTGCTCTTACATGCTGAGCCATCTCACCAGCCCTTATTATCATTTTTTTTGTTCACGTTCTTTTTACGCCAGATTGGATATTATTTTCTCTGAAGAGCCTTCCTGACCCCTGAGCCCCGTGGCCAAGGCCCCCCAAGACACCTCAAACTGGCAGCCACTCCCAAGAGGCCCTGAACTAGATGTAACAGCTGCGTTCTAGTGCCCAGGGCTAGCTCTGGGCTCCACAGCCAGGACCATATGTTTCTTTGTTTTGTCTCTTTTCTTCTTTTTCTTCTCTTTTTGTCAACCTCCCCAGTGCCAGAATTACGTGTATCTGACTCCGCCCACTTTGTGAGATTGGGGCGGGGAGAATGGAACCCCGGGCATGCATAATGAGCAAACCAACTCAGCTACATTCCCAGATGAGATTCTTGATTCTTCTCGCCTAACCCAGTGCCAGGCACAGGGAAACCTCCTGAAAGGAAGACACAAGGAAACGAGGGCCACTTGAAAGGGAGGTGGGCTCGGCTGCCCTCCCGTCTCCCAACAGGCCCATCAGAACTTCAGGAAAGAGCCAGGAGCCAATAGCAACCTCTGACACCGTCCCACACACCTGCTGTCAGGCCCGCCCCTCCTCCTTCCCTCTCTGGGTGGCCTCCCAGATGGCGAGAAATCGGGCAGCCCGAGCTTCTCGCTGCCTAGACCTCTTCCCACCCCATGGCATTTTCTTTGTCTTCCTTTTGTTTCTTCCTTCAAGCTGAGTCCCCCTCCCCCTGCCTGGCGAATGCGAACTGAAAAGAAAATAAAAAGGCCACCTAGCTGCATCAACAGTGAGAAATCACCCATTTAAGGAGTAATTGCTGTTGTGATGCTGTCCAAGCCTGAGTCACCACAGGCAATCAAGCTGCGACCTGGGACTCCTAGACTTCCGGGGCTGAGTTTAGTGCTTAAACGCAGGACATCATTGTCCCCATCAGCACAATGGAGGGAGATGGTTTCAGTCCCTAGAGACTTTCTCTGGGGCTGGAACTCAGAGTGACAGTGGGACTCAGCAGTGTCATCAGGCTGTCAGTGGGGCCCTGCCTTTCTGCCAGAGGGGACTGAGAAACCTGTGCCAAGAGCTTCCATTCGGGAGGGCCTTGGGGCGGGTGTCTAGAGATGGTTAGAGTTAGTATGTGGGAGCTATAGAAAGTGCTACAGTGAGAAGTCAGCTCCTTTAGGGACTAGGCAATGGCTCTAGTCCCCACTCTCCCTTTGTAGATTGTGAGACTGAGGTTCTGAATGGTGGTGGTGGGGATTGGCCAAAGTATCCCAGAGAGCTCCAAGCATCCCAGATGGACATCTTGCCTGGACCACTCTTGACTCCAGTGGCCAACTGCTCTTGGGCACACAAGCCTCGTGAGTCTTGGCCAGTGGCTCTGTGCTAAGCACCTTCTGAAGGGCATTGCCTTGCTGCCTTCCTCCCTCAGAGTCAAGGCAGACATGCAGTGTAGGCCCTGTGTTACTGCTAAAGCACGGGGCAGTTAGGGAACTTACTCAGGGATGCACAGCAGCCTACAGATTACTGTAGACCCTCCAGGCTTCCCTACTTTCCAATTCTTTGAGAGAGAGAGAGAGAGAGAGAGAGAGAGAGAGAGAGAGAGAGAGAGAGAGAG
>NW_022196897.1:79218072-79243080 GCF_008632895.1 Mastomys coucha | reverse complement strand
AGAGAGAGAGAGAGAGAGAGAGAGAGAGAGAGAGAGAGAGAGAGAGAGAGAGAATGTCAGAGTAGGTCTTTGGTAAATTGTGGAGGACTTCCTTACCTTCCTGGGGTTGGAGATGATTCAATTGAGGAAGGGGAGGGGAAGTGGGGGGGTGAGGGCTGGAGGAAACCAGGGATGTCTTTCCAGGGAAGCTGGGTTGACAAGGAGACAAGAGGGCAGCCCTCCTGGCCCAGAGGGTGGTCCAGCTGTCCACCTGCCCAGATCCCATGCTGAGGGTGGGAGTCGGGTGGGGTTGGGGGTGGGGCAGGGGGTGCAGGCCACCAGGAAGAACAAGATGAGAAATTTCATCCTAGACTCAGGCCCACTAATAAGATGGGAGAGACATTTTAAACCATTTCCCTTTTTCCTTTTAAGAGCTGCTTTCAGAGTGCCTGTGGTGCAGTGGGATTTCCTTACAGTTAATTTGGACTTTCTGTTATTTTTATTTAGGATTCACTGGGGATGAGGGAGGTAGCATGGTCTTTTCAGGACTTGGGGCCTTCCAAGGGAGCTGTGTAGAGGAGGGCAGCGTTTCAGGGGATCCCTCCTTTCCCCTGGGGACGTGTGTGTCCAGAAGTCATTAACTTGGGAGCCACCAACTCTGCAAGAGCAGACATAGTGAGATTTGTTTTGGAAAACTGCCTGCCTCTGGGAGGGGTGTGTGCGGCTCAGATTCTTCCTGGGTTAAGTGGGGATCACAATTATTCCCATGCCCCTAGTCACAGACCTCTAACTGTTACCCGGGCTGGGAATAAACAGAACCGGCCAGAGGCCAGAGACCTTCATGGACTCTTGTGAGGTCTATTAAAAACACAGCTGGGAATGTGGCTCAGTTGGTAGAGTGCTCTCATAGCATGCGTGGGGGGCCTGGGTTCGATCCCCAGCACCCCTTAAGCTGGGCGTGATGCCCCTCACCCGAGTAATCCCAGATTAGAGTGGAGGGAGGAGCAGCAGGAGTTAAAGGTCATCAGCTACAGGGGAGTTTGAGGTCAGAGGTAAACCTGAGAAACCTGTCTTATTCAGTCACTCAATCAACTGGGCCTGTAGTCTCAGTACAGGGTAGGGATGAGATGGGGTGTGGGCTGAGGCTTGGGCAACTTAGGGAGACATTGATTTAAAAGTAGAAAGAGGACTGTGGATACAGTTCAGTAACACATCACTTGCCTAGAGTGTTTGAGTCCTGGGATTCCACCCAAACATGTCCAGACCTCCCAGGGCAAGGGTTCTCATCCTGTGGGTTAAACAACTTTTTTTTTTTATAGTGGTCACCTAAGACTGTTGGAGAACACATATTCACATTGTGATTCACAACAGTAGCAAGATTACAGTTATGAAGTAGCAATGAAAATAATTTGATGGCCAGGGGTCACCACAGCATGAAAAACTGTATTAAAGGGACGCAGAGTTAGGAAGGGTGAGAAATACTGCCTTAGAGCATAATTTATGAGACCCGGACTAGGTGACTAGTGTCTCCTGGGGGAATTCAGGACTCCAGCAGAAGGCATCCTTAGGATTTAGGATGGGTGTCTTGGAGCTGAGTGTGGTAGGCTGGCTCCCATCTAATACTAGGACAAAGACCCAGGAAAGGAAGATGCCCACATACATAAGTGCAGGACAGACCCACCACCGCCCCCTGATCCTTAGGGCTCTCAGACTCCTGGATGGCAGCTGGGCCATCTGCTCCTTCCTGGGGGCAGGAAGGGGCAGACACAGGCCACGGAGCTCTGAATGGCCTCTCTGTAGGGAGCTAGCTTGAAGAACAGATGGTTAGCCCCTGTCCCCTGCTAAGTCACAAGGCCCTCTTCCTGGGAGAAGAGGCCCTCACAAGTCATCCTGTATCCTTTGTCCTGTGTCAGGAAGAAGCTGGTCTAGGGGATTAGCAGATTCCAGCAGAATAGTGTGAGGAGGGGAGAAGTTTGAGCAGCTGGGCACAGCCACAGCCCAGACAAGCTATGAAAGACAATCCATCAGCTGCTGAGAGAAGGGTGAGGGGGTCGGGAGAGGGAAGGGCATGTTCAGAGCCACCAGACCAGGGAACTCAGGTCATTTACTGCATGGCTTATCCAGCACTGAGGCTGAGGATCAGCATTCTATATGAGGAGCCCAGAGTGCTAAGGCTACTTTCTGTCATTCCTCTTCTCTCGCTGCCCTCCTTCCTGAATCTTTCTTGGGCTGCACCTCTTGCCCTGTGGCATCAGGACAGGGTAGATGGTTGGCCAGGTCTTCAGCTGGAAAAGTGGAAGCCAGACTCTCCAGGTTCTTCCCCAGGTGCCCTTGGGGCCATTCAACCTGATTCATTCATTTCCCCAAGCATTTATTGGAGCACCTACAGTCTATGCTGGGGGCATAGGGCAGTGTAGACAGCTGGATCTTCTGATGAGCCCCTAACTTAGCAGCTTATCATAAGGGACACAACGGAGTCTGTTCAGACTGACATAGTACCAAATGTTACAGAGGTTCTAAGACAGATAGAAGTCCTTTAAGGCTGACATTGCAGCTGAGACCAAGGAGTGTGTATTGGGGGAAGGGGAGCAGTCACATGTCCTACAGGGGAAGCATGGCCAGGAGGACCTTATTGTTATTATCATGAGATAGGGTCTTAGAGGCTTCAAACTTCCTACATAAACATAGCTTCTTGACCTTTATACCCCTGCCTCTCCTTCCAAGTGCTAGAATTACGGGGATGTGCCATCCAGCTTATGCAGTGTGGGGATAGAAGCTAGGGACTCCTGCATGCTTGGCAAGCACTCTACCCCTTAGACCACAGCCTGTGTCTCCAGATCTGCTGTTTTCAAGGCCAGAATCCAGAACTGGGAGGAGAGGCCAGGCTAACATGCGAAGAGCCCAGGATGAGCTCACTGATGGCTTCCATAGGAGGAGGCTGTCTGGATGATGACACACACGGTCACTGCTTGGCCTGATACTGCTCAGGGACCCTCTCAGAAACCCTTGACCTTCCTGGCCTTTGTTCCCATCTTTCTATTCACTGGCCTGCCTGCCTGTCTGTGTGTCTGCTTTGCTCCAGCCTTGATAGCCCCTGCGAGCAGCACTCCCCCAGCCGACTTTGATCTGGGGCGGTGCTCTCTCCCTCTCAAATGAACTGAGCTCTATTTCCTTAAAGGGTAAAGATCCTGCCAGGGCCTTGGGATTATTTATTCACTGCCCAGTAATAGACTGGAACACACAACCCAGCTAGAGGGAAGAAAACTCTGAAGGGGCCAGGAGCCCATTTATCCTACTTGGGCTTGTGAGGTGTTTGATTTGGGGATACCTCCCTTGCTAGCATCCTTATCAGGAGTAGATTCCACAGCTGTGGACTCAGGTGTGGCAGTCCCCTGGCTATATCCTTAACACGTGAAATTGCCAGGTTTCTCCATAGAACAGGCCCTAGGCCTATGTCTTCTTTGAGGCTGCATTTACTCTCTGACTGAGCTTGTCAAGGTCCTTTTGCAGGACCTTGTAGCTACCTTGAACTCTGATCTCTGCTGCCTGATGCACAGCAGCTCTGGGAGGAAGTGTGCCATCTGTCAGTGTTTGGGCCAAGCAGGGGTTCATCTGGTTATGGAGTTAAGGTAACAGGCTTCCTCCCATGTAACTTTAATCTTTTTCAAATCCTATTTTTAATGATGGTTCTTAAATGCTTTAACCTTCTCTTTAGCCCACCACCCACCAGAGATAATGGAAAAGAAAGAATATGGGGGAAATGGACCTGTTTAAAAACGGCTCTTAGGAGCCACTCCTGTCTGTATTGTCTGGAAATTGGCAGTTCAATTCACAAGTTAAGAGCAACATTCCTGTCTGGTTCCTCCAAGTCCCTGAGGTCCTCAGATACCCCCCAGGTGTCTTACATTGGCCATCCGGTGGCCTGCTTCCTCTCCCCTTGGATCCCTGTCTGTTTCTCCTGTAGCCACAGCTCAGATAGATGATTCCCCAGAGCATGTTTCTGATACTGTTCCCAGGCAGCAGTTTCCATGCGCTTGGCATCAGGACACATTTATTAATAAAATGAGCAAAATAACCAAATGCTTTGGCAGCATTCAGGCTTGCCAGGGAAGCCTGAAAACCCAGAGACACCAGAATGTAGAGGTGGGAGAATGTCTGTGAGAGCCACCAAGGCTGTGTCCCTGACCAGTGGTGTCACACTTTCTGAATCCACAGGCTTGGGCACATCTCCGTAATTTGGCTCTGTGGCTTATGGGAAAGGTGCCCACTATGAGGTCTGGGTGGTGGCTTACAAAGGGCCACTTGGGGAACAGTCCTTCAGAATAGGGGCCAGCCCAGAACCCTCAGCCTAGTGAGACAAGGCAAGTTGGCACAGGTGTTGAGGAGGTGCCCTGTGCACTAAGCAATGCTTCACCTACTGGAGTCACCTGCCATTCCAGTGTTGCCACTGCCCTGACTGGTTGTGTGGTCTTTGCCAGATCACCTGATCTGTTGGCTCCTCTAAGTCTCCTGATCCTGCAGGGTCCCCCAACCTCACAAGCTCCACCCCTCCTCCAAATGTCCTGACCTCATAGGGCTTTTCCACCTCCTAGAGCCTCCATCCTGTAGCTCCCTTCTTGTCAAGTGCCCTAACCCGGGACTTGTTCCCCAACTTTCAAGCTCCCTGACCAACAGAATTTCTACTTCAAAGTCTCCCATCAGGTCCCCCATCTCCAAGTCTCTGACTCCACAGGCTTCCACTTCTGTCTATTCTGAAAACAAAGCAAGTTCATCTTTGGCTGTCAGAGGCAGCTTCTCCACAAACACAATTTGTTACATACTTTCCCTGTGTATGCCAGGAGACAGGCGAGCCCCAGGGAGCCACCCTTTTAACACCAACTGCTTTCCCTTTCTTCAGAGTCTTGAAAGCTCCATCAATGGATACCCTACAGCCAAACCCCAGATCTAGGTAACATTTGCACTAGTTTATGAGTCAGCCAGTCCCCAGTGCAGCCCTAGGAGTTGATGCCACTCCAGTTCGTAGGACAATTCACAGAGAGGGAGACCGAGGCTCAGATACAGGAAGTGATGTGCCCCACCGCACAGATGGTGGTAGCTAGGATCCATTCAGCCGCTTGGCCCAGTGCCCAGAGCAGCATAGATCCTCATTAATTTGTGGTCATCTTTTGCATGGGCTCGGTCCATTACTGTCTTTGGAAGAGAGATGTCCCTGCTTTGTGTCCCTGTACACTCTGCTCCGCCCCATACTACAGGAAGTGCCCAGTTGCCTGACGGATTTCTAGCCAGGCTTGGCATCTGAGCGAGCACCATTAGCCTCCTCTCCAGGCTCCCCCCAAGAGCATTCTGGGAGCTGGATCCAGCTGGGCTCCTTAGCCCAAGGAACACCCACTGGGCCCACGCACTCATCCGCTTTACCCTGAGCGCTGGAAATTCTCGCCAGGTGGAGAGGGAAATGGAAAGGAAGGTCTGTTTCCTCGGCTGTCGCCTGAATGTTCCAGTTCACACGTAGGGCTTTTCTTAGAGCGGGTGTCACTTACTCTAGCAGCAAGCAGAGCTTCAACAGAGGGAGGGTTCCAGACACTGGGAGAGGACCTGAGTGCATTGTCTTCCTCATGTTCCCAGCAGGCCTACTCAGGGAGGGTCAGTCATTCAGCCCCATTTGCATCCTAGAAAATTAAGGCCAGAGACAAAGCAACCTGACATTCCTCGAGGGCTCCCTCCTGTTATCCTAACCTGTATCCATCCACTCCTTTAATCTCCACGTGAAAGATGAGTCACTACCCCAGATCCTACTCAGAATTCAAAGCCAGGTCTGTGTGCTTTCAAAACATTTCCTTCTGCTCTAAATGTCAGTGTTTGGGAACTGCATGGATTCTCTTAGTCTTTGGAACCCCCTCTCCAGGTGTGATCCAAATGCTCCCCTGTGGGATCCCTGAAGTACATGGAGTTGGAACCTCCATTTGTTCTACGAGCTTGGGCAACATCTCCTGTCTGTGCTTCCCCTTAACCAGAAAGAAGGAAGGGTGAGCTTCCTCTACATTACGAATTTGTGAGAAACTGCCAAGAAAGAAATCTCACTTATGGGTACATCTGCAGGTCCTAGGGAGGATTTGGAGGGTAAGTTGCTCATTTGGCCCCTGTGTTCCTCCTCTGGGTCACTCACTGTTACCATCATTCCAAATTAAGTCCATGCAACAAACGCTGGGAGCATGTATCCTTAGTGTACCAGGGTCCAAAGAGCGGCAAGAAAACAAGGTCCAAGAAACCAAATGACTGTCCATCCAGCAGACATCTGTGGGAGGCGCCTATGCTGAAGCCACTTGGACCACACTCCAACTGATCCTACTGGGACCTTTCCAAAGTAGCTCTCCCTCCTAAATCTCTCCTGTCTTCTGAGGCTCAAGTTCACCTCTAAGAAGCCCTCACCCCAGCTTAGACATTCCCTAGCATCTTTCCTTGGGGTCTCCTCCTTGTTTTGGGAGAGACCTAGAGAATGGACTAGAGCCTTTCATGTGCACACAGAGCCAAGCTGCTGGTCAGGGACTTCAGCCTCTGTTCAGTCCTTTGTGCTTTGAGCCTGGAACCCAGGAAGGTCTCTATAAGTGACCAAGAACATCAAGCATAATTACCAGGGAGAATGTGATATAACAAATTCCTTTGGCAGGATCAGCCTTTATCTGAAGATGAACAGATTTATTAAGACCTAGAACCAACAGAATATTTTAAAAATATTCCTTGCAGAGAAACTTGGAGGGTAGCTTTGTAGAGATGCAAGATGGATGTGCTAGGCTCTCAAGCATCTACTTGAGAAGCACTCAGAGGGGCTGAGACAAAGACTCCTTGTCCTCCAGCCACTTCCAGGGACGAGCAGGGTTATACTGCCTGTAGGTTATACCTACACATGGGTAGTTTGACCCAGGTTAGACACATGGCTCAATCTGGTCCAGTCAGTTCTTCCTTCCCTAGGAAGAGAAGGAGAGGAGAGATGAGGACCATACTTGGATCTCCTGTGGCTGGGCCTGTGCTCAGGGCAGCCATGGTAACAAGAGGAATGTTGGGGGGGGGGGGGGGGGGGGGGAAGACAGAGACAGACAGACAGACAGAGAGAGAGAGAGAGAGGAGGCCAGCTAGGGTGGGGGTCACACTCTTGCCCAAGCTTTTCCTACTTCTCTGCCCAGGCTGGGAAAGCTGCAAGGTATCTGTCCCCTTTGCTAAACCACCCTAAATGAGTTTCTTTGACTCATGACTCAGGAGATAACCAATACACCCTGTCTCCATGCAGAACAAAGAGCTCTGGGGCTCCATCCTGCAGGCCTGAGTGGTCAGAGCTGATACCAGGAAGGCCGTGGGACAGAGATGCCACTGTGAACTAGGGAGCTGGCTTCTTTACTGTTGGGCTGCCATATAGCTATGTCTTCCAGTTGAATGTGACTCTCATCATCTTTCATCAGAGGAGCTGTGCTGGCCTGCAAGAGAAACCGAGAAGGTCAAGAATGTTAAACATTCTTCTCTTTTGGAGGGAAGATGAGACTCGGGGCAAGAGACACTCAAGCCCTCCCCTCCTTGCAATGCCAGTTACCACTAAGAGGTGAACAGTGTCTGAGGGGAGTCCTCCACAGTGCTGTTGAGATAGGAGGTAAGCAACCCTTGGACAATAAGATGCCACCCATAGTAGATCATAAAGGATGACAGGTAGCACACCTAAACTCCTCCCCTGAATGAACGAGCAACTCTCCACTGGGCTTCGGGAACACAAACAAACAAAACAATAACAGCGGTAACAACGAACATGAGCCTCATATGGAGCCCTTATTGGCTTGGTTCACAGCACCCTCCAAATGGACCAATCTCGAGAAAGATGACCTGATAAAGGCTCCATCTAATTCCTGCTATAAGAACATAATAACCTATTGAACAGGGCTACAACTCTATTGCTCCCCCTGGAGTCCTGGAACTCTGGACTTCTTCCTCACTGTCCCTTGATACAACTGCACTCTCTCTCTCTACTCACTCTCCTGGCCTGCATTTCTTTACTCTTCTTGGGCTTGAGATAACTTGAAGCTACTGGTTCAGTATGGTTTTGGTGTCCTGTATCTTCCTACCACCTCAGCTTTCTGACGTAAACTGACCAAGAGCTGAGAAAGACTCTGTCTTATTCAAAGAACCCACATCAGTGAAGCTGCCGGAGTCACCCATACTCCTGTAGGGAACCCCAATAACCCAATCATTCACCAAGGGGAACTAGGATCTAATCCTGGCTTTGGTCTCCCTGTCTGGAATGAGCAGGAATTTATTTACATCTCCCCCACGAAAAGCTACAGAACAAGCCATCATTAGACATAGAGTATGCTTGCTTAGCTTTAGAAGGGCCACAGCCACGACTCCAAGATTGACCTTACACAGAAGTGCTTTAAGCCCACCTGATGGGGGTAGTCATCCCAGCAGGACTGTCTCACCCTCCTGAAGGAGCAGCTCCTGGAAGCTAGCCCCTAGGCCTCATGTCATCTTTGTTCAGCACTGTTAGTTCTCCCCCGACCCACACACTGTCTACCATCCCTTCACTTAAGCCACAACTGGCATCTTCACCACTGCCCTGCTCAGCATTCCTGCATTCCTACATTCCACAATCATGGGGCCCTGTTACCTTTAGGGCAGCCAATCCTTCCTGGTACAAGTCAACAGCAGTGAACAGAAGTGTGGGGCTGATATGAATAGGATGGTTTTGAATAGGAGGGGAGTCCTTCACATATGATGATATGAGTGGAAGAAAAGGGAAAGAAGACAAGCCAGCTTGCAAGGCTTTGTCAGGTTTACATCGTGGGAGACTGGGGCTCCAGCCTGGCCTTGAGTCTGGCGAGCATTAGAGACACACTCAGGCTTATAGGCCAGGAGACATCCATTGGCTCAGTGGAATCCAGCTACTCAGTGAGCACACCCCTCCTCTCTCCAAATGAGCCCAAGCACTGTGAAGCAGTGAGCCGAGGCCCACCTGGCACAGTTTGCCACCACCGGCTGCATATAGAGATGTGTTCACACGGGAAGCCACACAGGGGAAGCCGCGCCATTCCCATGTGGTGGAAGCCAGGCAGGCTTGCTGCCTACCCTGCTGCTCGGCCTCCTTTTTCTCTGCTGATGATGGAAGCATGCCCTGGGTGGTTCTGAAGTAGGTGAGCAAAGCCAGCTGGGACTTAGAACTCACAGGCCCTCTGTAGACTGGCTTCCTTATCCCTGCTCGACACAGGAGGAAATGAAAGTCGTTTTCTTTAGACCCCAGGAGAAAAGAAAGGAAGAGAGGTTTTATTTAGACTGTGCTCACATCTTCAGAGAAACTATGTCTATAAGTCACAGGAAATCGGGCGGTTTCCAGCATGGCCTTCGTGCGCTGCGCCTCACACATCCAGCAATGGCAGAGAGTAGCTGAGGAAAGGGAGTGGGCCCTCCATCTTCTAAACACGTCTTCATGCTTTCTTGACTCTGCCTAAGGGTCCCTGGGTTTCCTTGTGACATCCAAGCTAGTTGCTATGGGGACCAGGTGGCTGAAATGTCCATCAGGAGACAGTGATCAAGAGTCTGGTTCCTTTCAGAGAATGGAAAATGGGGCACCCTATGAGGTCTGTGAAATGTCTCTCCCCCAGACCCTAACTACACAGATGCACACAGTGGTGCCCCATGTGATCTCCCAGTCTTCGGGGCTCAGCTGCGATCTGACAACATGAATTTGGGGGCACATGGTAGGGTCCTGGTCATCCCCATAGCAACGTAGGGCCAGGCTTCCCTGCAGTGGACTCCCTCTGAGACCTTGAACAGGGATAAGAATGAGTTGCCTACTCCCTGCTTCTGACATTGCCATAGAAAGAAGTGGAAAAGGAGCTATCTACAAACAAACAAACAATAAGATCCAAAATGAGTCTGTGCTCCCAGTGGCTTGCTTGTGGGTGAGGTTGAACCCTGTTCTCAGCAGCAGGCAAGGCCTAGGTTCCCCTGGCTTTGGATCTATGTTAAAAATGTCTTCTAAAGCCAAGCATGGTGGCGCACACCTCTAATCCCAGCACTCAGGAGGCAGAGGTAAGTAGATCTCTGAGTTCAAGGTCAGCCTGGTCTCCAGAGCGACCTGGACAGCCAGGGCTACACAGAAAAACCCTGTCTCGAAAACCAAATAACAGCAACAATGAAAGAAAAACGTCTTTTAACAAATCCTGCATCTTCTTTGAGAAGCCCATACCCATGTTCTCATGTGTGCCTTCGTCTTTCTCTGAGTATCTTTCCATTTTCAATAAACCCCAACTTGGTATCATACTGACTAAGCCTAGAGTTCTTTCCTGTGCCAAAGCCAAGAATCCTGGGCTTGCCTGAGTGGAGGTACCTAAGAGATTAAAGGCACGCCTCAGGATGCCTCTGTGCCCTCCCCACTGACAATCGCAGTAGGCTTATCAAGAGGATTAAACTTGGGATAAGTACCTGGCACCAAATAAATACTATAGAAATCATGTTGTGAAATTAAAAAATGGGAGAGGGAGGGAAAGAAACCCCATAGCAGTTCTTCAGGTAGGTGGGGCATTGCACTCAGAGAGGTGAGTTAATACACCTAAGGTCACACAGTTTGTACACAGCAGGGCTAAGAACTTCGTCAACCTCAAGTTCTTGTCAGAACTGCCTGTCTCAGTGGCAACAGAGGACTGTAGGAGTCCTACTGACATGACAGAGTCCGCGTCCTCAGAGGCCTGCCTCAGGAGGTGGTTGGGCCTTGCCGAGATGAGTAATGGCTGGCCCTAGCTGGGGAAGAAGGAAGATGGTTAGACATCTAGCCAAGGCTCACCAAGATCCCAGAATCCCGAATTCCTATTCCAGCTAAGTCCAAGAGAAGGAATGGACTCGTTCATCCTGTCTGGCTGGACTTCCAACCCCTATAAAGCACAGACTTTATGTAACCTGACTGGAGGCCTCAGAATCCTGGAAGCTATGATGTTTGCTCGATGCCTCCTCCAGACATCTGGGATTGGGGCAGAGGGGGAGAGCTGGAAGGAGTTCCCTACACACTCCCTGGTCTGCTCAGAGTTCCCATCACTTCTTAACAGCATGTCAGTAATAATAGCAGCTGCCCTTGCATTGCAGTCCTGGGTCGGTCCCTTGACTTCACAGACATAACATGGATTAGCTACCCACGTGGCTCACAGTGTGCTCTAGAAATGGGGCCGTGTTTCCAACTCTGGCCTCAGGTAAGTTTGTCATGAGGTTGTCATGGGGATGAATGAGTGAGTGGCCTGTGGTTCCGGGCTCATGTGGAGCCCAAGAAGGATGATTGGGATATAGCATCTCCCGTTCTGCCTTTGCTTAGTGGCCCAGAAGGATGCTTGTTTGTGTCCGGGGGGAGGGGCATTCACTCTGCTTTTGCAGGTAGAGAATCACAGGCCAGCAAGTGTCTTCTGAAGACTAGAGCCTTCCTAAGAACTAACTGGAGGCCGTCTGGCCAGAGAGTGTGCAAATGAGTCCCTCCCTCCAACCGCCCCCCCCCTCCCGTGCCCATGCTTACTGAAGAAGGCTTTAGGAAATGATGACCAGTCCTTCTAAGTGGAGAAATCAAAAGAAAAGGGTTCAGTCCATGCCAGAAGAGACTGATGGCTACTGTGACTTTCTGAGGCCACCAGAATGGTGATGGTAAGAAAGAGCCACAGAGACCACCCCACCCACCCCACCCCCACCCCCAGGGACAGCTGACAAGGTTCCTTTTCTGTAACCTTCCAAGGTGCTTGGCAGCCAGCCCAGGCCAACGGAGACCTCCCTGCTGAAGGCTGAAGGCTTGATCTACAGTCCCAGAATCAGAGAATAAGCTTGCAGGCGCACGAGCTCAAGCTTGGCAGGCAATGTGCTGAGTTCCCAGTACATTATCTCATTTAATTTCATTAGCAAGAACAGCCTTTGAAGCCTGGTGACAGAGCTTTGAAATCCTGGAGCACTTTAGCCTGGCTGCTTTTAATTTGAAAGGAGATTGAAAAGGCTGTGATCACAGAAATTCTCTTCAGGGACAGACACCTAGCTGACTCTCTTCAGGGGAGGGGACATGGGACAGTGGTGACAGTGGGAGTGGACAATTCCAGTGACAAAAAGTGTTGTTAACTTGCTTTAAACAATCTAGGGGATTGTGTGTGTGTGTGTGTGTGTGTGTGTGTGTGTGTGTGTGTGTGTGTGTACATGCAGGTGTTTGAGTGCACGTGGATGCATACATGCATGAATGCATGTGTTTGCATATGCTTACACACCCAGGGTGTATCTATGAGAGAGGAGACTGAAGCAAATGAAGCTCCCAGCTGCTTCCCGGAAACAGGAAAATGAGGAGATAGCCAAACTAAAAATATCAGAGAGGTTCCAGCAGGGCAAGGAACTAGGCCGTGTGACATGGTTCTATTAGCAGAAGCCCTGGAATCTTGCAGAAAATGTGGCCTCCCATCCTGCACTTGGACGTCCTGGAGATCCTTCCAACTCTTTCCTGTCAGATGGTGACAGTCTTGTTGGAGAAGCATGGTTTATTCCCAAGCTTGGGTCCGGTCTAGAGCCAGGCTAGAAGGAATCAGAACTTCCAGTATAGCTAGGTTTAGACTTACTTTGTTTTCTGGGTTAGTTTTATTTAACAAGTTATTCTTTTGGAATGCATACCCAAGTCTTACCTGCCCAGTTTTGGAGTTCCCTGTGAAATGATGTTGGCATGGTACCTGGCTGAGTGTCTGAGGTCTATGGAAGAGCCATATATGCTCTGTGCTGGGCATTGGAGCTTAAGGAAAGGAAGGGCATGAGCTCATAGTACATGCTAGAGGGGCCAGGAAATAAGACTGAGAAGGGAGGACTCTTGCTGCTGGGCTGGATGGGAGGCATTGGCCAGGAATTCTGGGAGCTGCTTTTCCATCTAGGCAGAGATGTGCCCCAGGGTGGACACACTACTAGAGGAGAAGCAGCACCCACAGGGAATCCTGGATAACTTGTAAGTCATCTGGGACTGGACAATGATTTTTCTGCCCCCTGCCCCCTGTATTATCAGTGTGATGGTCTTAATGAGGAATGTCACTGGAAGCCATGTATTTGAATACTTTGTTCTGGGCTGGTGGGGTTATTTTGGGGAAGTCTGGAACTTTTAAGATATGGAACCTTGATTGAGGAAGCAGATGACTGGGGAGGTGAGAGTTTCTAACCTTGACTGACTTCCAGTTTTCTCTCTCTGCTTCTTGCCTGTGGTTGAAGATCTAGTTTTCTGCCCTTGCAACCTGCTGCCATGCTTACTGCCATGAGGAACTCTTATCTCTTGGGACCATACACCAAACAGACATTTTTGTCTGTAAGTCACTTTAGGAGACAGTGGTTTATCCCAGCAGCAATAAAATAACTAATGCAGCTTTTTTCCTCATGACCATGACAAACTCCCCATCAGTATCGACTTGAGAGAGAGAGATGGGTTTTGATTTGTGGGTTTCCAGGGATTTCAGTTTGTCAGGGAGTAGAGACACAGTGGTCCATCCACCTTCTGCATTTCAGACCGTGTGGCAGTGGGTTTGTTAATTGTGGGTGGCAGGAAACAGAGGAAGCTGGACTAGAACCAGGCGAGGCTATGCCTTCCAAGGCTAGCTCCTAGTGACCACCTACACCAGCCAGGCCCCCTTCCTAAAAGGCTCCGCAGCTTCCCCCAATCAGTGCCACCAGTTCATGACCAAGAATCCAAACACAAGAGCCCATGGGGGATTTTTCATGTTTAAATCCTACCCATTTTGAGAAAGCCTCAGTAAGTTCCAGAAAGGAACCCTGAAAGAAAGTTGCTGGGTTTCGAGCTGCTGTGTAGGCCCCAGAGCTGGGTGGCAGGCAGGCATCTTATTACCTCACTGAACAGTAAAGTTTACAGGGGATGCTTTTCTTAGGATGGGCTACTTGCCTAAGAAGCCTCTGGTGAACTCCTCACCCCAAGTCTGTAAAAGGTCAGGCTTCGAACGTTTGTGGTATTAAGAGTAAAGGATAGGAATTCTGATTTCGTTTTTTGGTTACCAAGTAAGTAGCATAGTTAGAGGATTCTGGGATGTGGGTTAGAGGATTCTGGGATGCAGGTGTAGACTCCTTTGACGCTTGAAGCCCTGCCACGATCCCCAGGTCTGCTCTGTGGGCTGTTCACACTCCAGGGTCCTGTGGGTTCCACTAAGATCGGACTGCAGGCCTCTGCTTCTCCCTCTGTATGGGCAAATGCATTATTGAGCATGCCCAGTGCTTTCCTTCCAAAGGAAGCTGGGCCCCCAGAAGGCCGTTCTTCTCCCAGAGACTCTCAACTCATGATACTCAAGTGTGGAGGGGAATAGTCCTGCCCTACTCAAGGTCACAGGCATGTCAGAGGCAGTGCCAGGACTGGACCTCTATCTCTAGACTGCAGTCTGGTTATGCTTGGCTTCCTGCTCAGCTTGCAGCCCACTATGGGGCTGGTGTGAGGCCTGGGAGGGCTCTGGGAACATCAGAGGACAGGTGGCTCTAATTGCTTCCCAGCTCCTCTAATTGCCCACCCTTCTCAGAGGGCCTGGGCTGCTCAGGCTGCCTGCTAGCCTGGAGCTTTTTTGCTTTCTCTCAATCTTTGTTACGGAATTGTGCTTTGAAAAGCCTGCTGGCTGTTTGCTTTGAATTTCCCCTGTGGCTCCTCTGCCCCAAATCCTGACAACTTAGCTTGGAAAGAATGAATTCCTCGAAGCTCCATCACATTGTTAGGGATGGAAGATATCTGCTCTTCTTAAGGGAGACTAAGCCCTGGACCAATGGTTCTCAACCTGTTGGCAGTCATCTGACCCCCAAAGGGTCAGATGGCCTTTCACAGGGGTTGCCTAAGGCCATCAGAAAACACTGATCTTTATATTATGATTATAACAGCACATTTACAGTTATGAAGTAGCAATGAAGATAATATTATGCTTGGGGGTCACCACAACATTATTATGCTTGGGGGTCACCACAACATGAAGAACCTTATAAAACAGTTGCAACATTAGGAAAGTTGAGAACTACTGCCCTAACCCTCTCCAGAGGTGGCCAAGTGTCAGCATGGGGCAGACATGGTGAGACAGTAGAACCCACTGTGTCTCTCCCCTCTACCTTCTCTTTCCTGCTCAGATGTACCCTGAAGCCTGTGGTGGTCACTTGCTCTCTGGTTGGGGGCAGGCAGCATGGAGGGGTGAAGCTGCCAACAATAGGACCCCATAGGGATGCAGGAGAGTGTTCCTATTCTTCCCTACCCTCACCCTCCCAGGCTTTAGGAGTCACAACTGTTTCTGTCTGTTTTCTGTTACTATAACTGAACATCCAAAGCTGGGTGGTTTATAAAGACAGATGTTTGTTGAGTCGTGGTAAGTCCAGGAGCATAGCACCCACACCTGTCTGCATCTAATGAAGTTCTTCCAACGTATGCTGGTGTGGTGAGGTCATCACATAGAGAAACAAGGCAAGCACGCCAGCTGGGGTCACCTGTTTTTCCTCTAAAGTGACAAATGTCATTGTGAGATCCCCCATCCTCAAATCCTCATGGGATCCTAGTCATCTTCCCAAACTGTACCTACAAAACCATCAGTATATGAATTTGGGGAGCACATGCTCAGACCTCAACTGTTTCCCCAGGGTGATCAGCCCCCGTGCCTGCCACCTTTCCCCTCCCCCAACCAAGGCTCCTTTGAGAGCTTGAAGAAGGACCACACCACTCTTTAATTCAACTTCCTGTAGTCTCTTGAATAAGGGCTTTAAGACATCATGTTCTAGATCCGCCCTGTGACTGTGTCCCCTTATTTAGCAAAAGGGACTCTAGAAGGTGGGAAAAGCAAGGGTCACGTTCTTCTCTTGGGGCCTCAAAGGAACCAGTACAGCTGACTAGATTTCGTCCCTGTAGGGTGCACTTTGGGACTTCTGATTTCCAGGGAAGGAGCTGGTGTCATTTTGAGGTACTAAACATGTGGTCACTCTTACAGGAGTGCCGAGGAGCAGCTCTGCCTCTTCCTTTTATGGAGACAGGATACAACACTGTAACCCTGGCTGTCCTCAAACCCACCGTGTAGACCAGGCTTGTCTCAAACTTGTGGCAATCCTTTTGCCTTTGCCTCTAGGGCATTGGGATTACTGGCAAGAATCACCATCGCAGCCAGAAAATGCTCCTTGATTAGAACTTCTGCAGCTACACCTCAACCCTGCTGCTGTTTCCTGAGCCAGCCTGACTAACAGGACCACAGGCAGGTGTCAGAAACTGCATCTGACTGTATTAGTCACCCTCTGTGATGGGCGGACTGGAGGGACGGTCAGACTGGCGTCATGCTGTCCACAGGAGCTGCTGAAAGTCAACCCAGACTCCAGAACTGTAGGCTACAGCTCTTAGAGACTGGAGACTGGATCATGGATGGAGGTGGGCAGCCTCCAGGCCTGCAAGTGGCCTCTCTGAGACATTCTCAGGAAAGCACAGGCCGAGGAAGGCTCAATGCTTACTTCATGCTTCTAAGGATCTGACAACCACACTGATGGCTTTTCAAGGTTCCACCGAACCCAAAGGGGGCTACAATCATGTCCTATTGGCTTACTGGGTTCCTTTCAAGCCTCAGTTTCCTTATAAAAATTAAAATATGTGCAAGAAATGACCATCATGTGGTAATTGTCTGCTATATAGTAAGTATGGTTACCTGCATGTACCAGACATAGTTCAAGGGGGGTGGGGTACCAGCGATAAATCAGAGAAGATTTATCTTCTCTGTTGGGGTGGATGAGGACTTAGAGGCAGATTCTCTAAGAGGTATTGTCACAGGGTCTTGTTTCAGCAAGCAGTCGCTACACCTCTGGCCAGGTGTTGAGTCGCTGGAGCCTGGTGTAGTCCTCATTCACACACAGACCAGACACACATTCTTTTGAAGCCTCCTGCACAGCAGTGGACTGTATCATAGAGTTGCCTGGCTTACCGCTGATTCTTAAGCTTACATGCTGTTACATATTTTCACACGTTCAACCATCTCATCTGCACTCAGTACAGTGTCTGAATGAAGCTTACACTTTTATACTCATGAGCCTGGGATAAGTGAGGTCTTACTGACTGATTCCTGAGATGCTCTCAAACCATCTTTCCTCTTGTCCAGCACTCATCTCGTTAGTAATCACGCCCTTCTCGGCAGTGCCTCGAAACATGCTCCTTTTCTGGTCAAATCGCATGCCTTTCAAACCTTTCTACTCTAGCCTTTGCTCCCAATTCCCACTGTAGAACTCCAAAGGTAGCCAGCAATGCTCAGGTCAGAGTCTGAATGCTGGGCTGCCTGCAACGGGTTCTACCTAATCACTTATCTCACTGCCTTTAAACTCAGTCTTTCCCTAGTCTCCGGGTGTGCATATAACACATGCAACTTCTTGTCCAATTATTAACAGGAATGGCTTCTGCTCCTGTTCCCAGTTGAGTCCTTGCTCCCCTCCTGTCCTGAGTGAAATCTTGAGTGTCAACATTCCAGTCATCGGGATCCTTATCAGAGTCACTCATCAGTGTCTCCAGGGTTCACAGCCTTCTCTCTACTGCCTCTCTTGTGGATGTTACAATACTGACTCCATTTTCTCTGCTACCATGTTGTAACAAAATGTCTGAGATAAATCAACATTCATGAAGGAAAGGCTGGGGGCTGGGAGAGATTGCCCAGTGGTTAAGAGCATTTGTATGTAGCTCTTTCAGAGGACCCTGGTTCAGTTCCCATATGGTAGCTCCCAACCATTTCCTGGGGACCCAATAGTCTCTTCTGACCTCCATGGGGACTGCACACACATGGTGCACTGCATAAAGGAAATAAATACAAATAAAATTTAGAAAGATATTAGGCGTAAGAAAGAGAGCCTTGCTTACTTGCTTGGTCATCCAGGTCTGATAGTTCAGTTTGAAGCTGACTGGCCTCTCTTTTGGGGCCTGTCAGAGGCAGCTCATTCTGGTTGGAAGAAACTGCTCACTTCATGACAACCAGGAAACACAGAGAGGGGAAGGAGCCAGTGGCCAAGTATTCACTTTGAGGGCATGCTTCCACTGACTTAACTTACTGTAACAAGACCACAGTGTAATGTCACAGGGACTGGGGACCAAGTCTTATCTAAATGAAGCTTTGGCAGACATTTCAGACTGCAACTATAGCACCTTTCAAAGGCCCCACTTTTAAATGTCATCACACTTGGGATTGGGGTGAACATATGCATTCCAGGGGACACAAACATCCCACTTCAACCTCCTACCACAGCTGTTTCCTCAACCAGGATGGGAAACACCTGGTGTAAGCGGTGCCATCTTAGTCCTCACTGCTAATCGCCAGGGGCTTAGAGAGCTCCAATACGGTGCTGACCGAGCCACTCAACACTAAAAACTGGCACAGATGGATGAAGACTTGGCTTTCCCATCTGTCCAAGTTTCATCTCTGTGATAAAATACTTGACAACAAGCAGCCCAGGGGAGAAAGAATTTATGTTAGCTCGGAATTCCAGGATGCAGTCCAGTATGGTGGGTAAGCCGCTGCGGAAGGAGACAGCTGGTCACGTCACACCACAGTCAGAAGCCAGAGACATGAAAGTACCTGTTCTTTTTGCTTGGTTTCTGCTTGGCAGGATTTCTCCACTCCAGCAGCACCCGAGGAATGGTGCCTCCCACAGCGGTCTAGGTCTTCGAGAATTCGTTAACTTAGTTAAGACAATCCCTCCGCACACAGACACGCCCATAGGCCAACCCAGTGTAGACAATCGTGCATTGTTACGCTCTTCCTGGTTGATTCCAGGTTGTGTCAAGTTAACAATTAAAGCTAGCCCTCATACCATCTTTCCATCTCATACTAAAGCAGTCCAGCATATGAAGTTTCCCAGGTTACTCATTTACAAGCACCCTCGGCACTTGGGCCTGTGTCTCTTTGTCCATGTACCCACCGTGCTGGAGAAGCCTCCTCCCCAGACAGTGCAGTTTCCCTATCACACTGCTTCCTAAGTGTTGTCATCTCCCTCATATCTGCCTCTCCTCTCCTTACTGCTATCGCCTCTCACATTGCCACCACTGCCTCCTCACCCCATTCCATCTCCAACATCCTCCCACCTTCCCTCACCTTACTACATCTCATTCCTACCTCACCTCCACATCCTCTCCCCTCATCTCCACCTCAGCTCATCTCCAGATCCCCTCCTTACACTTCTTCTCACGTCACCTTAGCCTTAGGTCCTCTCCCCTCCATCTCACTTCCTTCTTTCCCTCCAATTCACCACACTATTATCATACTCTTCTTCAACTCATTCCACCTCCCTTCCTCTCCCTTCCCCTCCCCTCCCCTCCTTTCCCCTTACCTCACCTCCTCTCATCTCCCCTCACTTCCCCTTCCCTTACCTCCCCTCCCCTCTCCTCACTTCTCCTCCCTTCTCTTCTCCTCACTTCTCCTCCCCTCCCCTCCTCTCACCTCCCTTTACCTCTCCCCACCTCTCTTCACTCTCCATCTCCTCACCTCACCTCTCTTCTGTCTAGACTCTTCTCAACACTCTCCTTGGGGCCGAAGGCTCCTTTCTCGGTGTTGGTATTTATTGAGTCTTCTCCACTCTTAGGCCCCTAATCACTAGCTGTCCAGGGGCCCTTGCAGCCCAGTATGTCTCTCAGGCTATGCTCTCGGCCTCAGATGAACATTAGAATCACTGAAGCGCTGTAAGGGACGCCAAGACTTCTTACTTAATTCGTCTGAGGACCCCTGGGCTCCAGGGTGAGAATCCCCTGGGGCTGAGGTAAAATCACTCTCAGGGACCCCTGGGAGCTTTCATCATGGACCTAACGCCAAGGCCAGCCCTCACAGAGGGTTCTTAAGGAAGACTGGTACCATCATTCTCACTTCAGCCTTCCCTTTTCTTGTCCACACTCATGGAGAGGTGTCACGTCAGGGCCGAGCACTGCTGACAGGGGCCAGGCTCTGTGCTGTGTGTGACTTTGCTCACTTCACCTCATGACAGCTTCATGTCATGCTGGAAGGAAGTCTCCTTATAGTGCTGGATTGGGGACAATCAAGACTTAGAGTATGAAGGGCCATCAAGTTTATATAGAGGTCAGCAGTGGCCCCAGGCACTGTGCAGGCAGCCTCACCTTTGCACAGCTGCACCCAGTAGGTACAGCTTCCCTCTTTCCTGCTGGCCAAATGCTACTAGCTCTCAGATCAAGTTCTGGGGCCTCTTTGACTGCTAACCCACACCCAGAACTTTTTACATCTGAGGCAAACACTAACAACTGAGCCACACCCCCAAACCCATTTGACTGCATTTTTCTGGCTCATTTACCTCCTTACCTGGCACATATTTGCTGGTTAATTGGCTAGGAGGAGGGGGGAAGAAAAGAGCCAGCTTCCTGCCCTGCAACAACAAGCCACAAAGCTAGGGGAGTTATTCCCCCCCCTCTAAGCAGCAGGGGGCCAAAGAAAAAGAAAAGGCTCAGATGCTACTTGGTGTCTTGACTGTGTGACTTTGGGCAGGTGCTCCACTTCTCTGAGCCCCATGTATGGAGAGGCCAGTTGACAGAGGGGAGCGGTAACCATTAAATGGGGTTATAAACTGGAGCATCCTGCAAGGAGAGCGCTAACCTGGAGGCTTCCCAGACTCCATCAGCAGCATCGCTCTTCTGAACACCACACCAGGTGCATTCTCTGCATTGGTGCGCAGTCCCTGAAGGCTGGAGAGGAGTGATGCAAGGTTGGCTGTGAGCAGACTTCCAGGAGCTAGTTGTTCACAGTGGGGAGACAGCAAGGAAGCAGGGACAGGGAGGTACGGAGAGGAGAATTGAAAGCCTAGGGAATCGGGAACCATATCTCCTGTCAATCAAAACCACGTTGCTCCCTTCCAGAGTCTCTCAGGAACCTTCTTCTAGGCTCTCTTTCCAATCCAGACACCAGAAGAGAGCCCGGTGGAGGCAGTACTTGAAAACCATTTCAGACAGTAATTGGCAGCCAGCAAGTGCCTATGGCTGCCAAGATTTCATCTCTGGGCTTTCTCCATTCTGTTAATAGAGAAGCTAAGGATCAGAGAGCTCCACCAGCGTCCTAGTTGAATACCTGTCTGTGTGACTCAACACACGGGACGTGAGATGTCTTTTATGGAGAGGAGTGGATGAAACTGGCTGGGGACATGGGTTCTGGCTTGTGGATAGGAAGATTTGGGATTTGGATGTGGAAGGATTGGGGTGGACCTGGGGTGAGGGTGGAGTATTCCAAGTGTAAGGAGCAGGATGAGCAAGTGTACAGAGGAAATAAGTGGAGGAGATGGCCTTGAATATAAACCAAGGAAGAGAAATGTGCTTGGCCAGGATGAGGTGGCCCAAAACGGGAAGGCTTGGAATTTCCTTTTGGGGGGGTTGTTTTGTTTTATTTGTTTATTTTTATCCCCCTTCTTTTCTATATATGTGTGTTTCAAGTTTCGTTTCAAACAGTGTCTCACTTTGTAGCCCAGTCTGGAACTCACTATGTAGCCCTGGATTGGTTTTATGACAAATGGGGACCATGGAAGTTTCTACTCCTGCACTGCCATATCTGAGCCACTATGGACCAGTGGGCATCTTCAGGTGAATATGGCCCCATTTGCCAAAAGCCACTCTCATTCTCTCTCTACAAGACCTGGCAACGGCCTTGGCTCTAGGCTGGGCTTGAAGCCATGTAATACAGAATTAGGTCATATCCTACAGCCAGATTTCTGGGAGTAGAGCCTGCTAGGTAGAAAAGCAAGACTCAGCATCAGTGAACCCAAGGTCAGGTGGTACCCATGGGGTAGAGGTTTTTAGCCTGACTCTGACTTCCTTGGAATCTCCACCAATGGCCATGTTTTATTTCTTGGCTGGCTCTCTAGGAAAGCCAGCCTTGTCTTCAGCCCTTGGCCAATTAGGACAGGTGCCAGCAGGGACTCTGGCACTGTCCAGAGGCCAGCTGGCCCTTAGGAACCAGGGAGCTGGGTTTGCGGGCTGACATGCAGAGCAGGCTCCCCTCAGCCCCAGCACACCCTTCATGCAGGTCTCTGCCCCATCCGTGCTCTGACCTCACCTGCAAAGTGAGGATGATCCTTCCCACGCTGCTGGGCTCTGGGTTTCCCTGCTTACCGTGGTGATGGGTGTCACATGTGCTTTCCAGGCTGTGACAATGAGGGGACAAAGGCAGGTATCATAGCACCTGGTGCATCTGAGGGTTTCAGCACAGTTTTTATTGTGATATCTTTGAGAGAAAGTCTCTCATAGCCCAGGCTGGTCTCAGATGTGTTATGTAGCTGAGGACAACCTTGAATTTATGATCTACCTGTCTCTACCATCCAAGTGCCAGGATTACAGGAGTGTGCAGCCACAACATATTCATGATGCTGGGGATGGGACCAGCTTAGTGCATACCCATTGAGCCACATGCCCAGCCCCCAGCACCAATTGGTTGGTTTTATCCTATTGGTTAAGAGTCACCATGCAAAGACCAACTGAGGTTTGGCTTGTGAAACCCTCCTCCAAAGAGGAAATGCCATGACCCACGCAGCAGCCTGAGGCTTCTATCTCACCACGATAAGGCTTTGGCACACCACAGAGCAGCTCCAGGTGGCTACAAGAACAAGAAAACACAAGTCAAAATTATCAACAGTGAAAAGGAAGGAAACATGCTAAGAATGTGCTGACGGGATGGTTTTCCACATTGAACAATCTGAACAAATGCCCTGGCCATGAGCATCCAGGAACAAGTCCAAGCAGCTCTTACAGGGAAGGCTGCTGAAATGACCAGGAGTCAGAATTAGGAAAAATGAGTTCTCTGCGATACTGCTCACGATCGTTAATTTCAAACTGCTATTCGAAGGAGGATCTCCTCCTAATAGAAACCAGGAGCTGGGAAGCACCTATGAAATCTGTAGAAGAGAGCCCTGTTACCAGGGGGGAGTCTTTAACATTTTACTGCAGGGTTGGGTGTGGGGGATAAATATCTGAGTAAGATGGAGACATATTTGGATTTCTAGAAAGGAAGTCCCCAGTGGAAAGATGTGAATGCCTTAATATAAATTAGCACGTCGGATCTTATTCCAGGAAAGGTAGCAGTGGTGCCGTAAAGGGCATTTGGAAGAGAAATTACTGGAGAGTAGCTAGGGAAATGTGGGCAAAAAAGATAATGGAACAGCGGCAAGGTGTCCTTCCCTGCCAGGCACTAGGCATGCTGTGAAGGGACAGTAGGAGCAGAATGGGTTGCATTGGGAAGCCCTGTGCCTGTGACTCAAGGAATTATTAATAAGCATGGTGGTGTGTCCTTTCTGCTGGGTACTGTGAGGCACCAGCTCAGTACCATGTGGCCCCTGTTTTTTAGGGGTTCTATGTCTTCCACGGGAGCTGAATACCCTACCTGGCTCTTTCTGAGGTGCAGTCCTAACACAGGAAAAGTCAGAAGTAAATGGAGCTGGGGCTTTAGTGGCCTGTGACAATGTCTGCTGTTCACCACAGCATGGAATAGCAGACTATTTTACTTCCTAAAAATGATTCAAAACAGGCAAGTTTCTTAATGGCTTCAGGACCAAGGGCCAGCCAGTCTGCATCTTTAGTTATTGGCTGATGGGCTCTGACTACAGAGAAATGGCTGTGGAAACTGAGCAAGTGGAAGGTGGAGCCTTTGAGTGTTGAACTTGGACCGAGTTCCTCTGCTCTCCTCTCATCTCTGGATGGTTTTGTGATGGCCTTCTGATCATGGCTGAGAAGGCCAACTTCCTTATCAGAGTCAGACTTGCCAATACTGGGACCTGATAGCCAGCAGCTGCCCAAACTTGCTTGTGTGGGTCTCTGCCCTGTTGTGATATTTTCCTCGGGTCATTCAATACCTGGGATGGGCCCACTCTTCAGGACTGAGTTCCTCACAGGGTAAGAAGTCTCCTTCTCTCTCCACCCACACCGATCTTCTGACACCTGCTGGTTCCCAGCTGTGAGAGAATAATATTTTTCCCCAAACAATCTGTATGGTCTTAGGCAAAGCTCCCAGGGAGTGACCTTGGGATGGCATTGCAAGGAAGGATACACAGAGCATGGCGTGACCTTATGAGCACCGGCAGGTCACATGGGACTGTCATCTCAGCCATGTTTGGGGTGGCAGGGGTCCAGCAGTTGGGGAATGTGCTCTGAGTGAGCAGGGCACGGACAGAAAGTAAGTGTTCTAGCCAGGAGTCAGAGGCCAATGTTAGCCTTGCCACCTCTTAGAAGAAGCAGCATAGGTGGACTTTGTTACCAGATGGTCCCCTATTGAAGGGCCCAGCAAGGGCCATGCTGCTCAGGTCTTCAGGCTCATTAGGTGCCTTGTAAGCCCAGCATTGAGAGGATGATAGGCAGGGGAACTTGCACCTAAGATGAGTGACACCCATGTGACCACTGACCATTCAGACAGACGCTGACTAGGGCCCCCAGCCCCTGATGATGTACCTGCTCCATAGTCACTTGGAAATGGAAGCCACATGTTTCTGCATATCGGCAAAGCCAGACCTTAGAGACCAGTTAGGGACTAGGGTTTAATCTCATTAGGCTCTGTGTCCAGCTAGGCCCATTAAAATGTCGTGTGCTACCCTGTTGCCTGATGGCTTTCTTCCCTCCTAAGCACCTGCTCTGGTTCCCACCTGTCTCTCACCTGTGCCAATAGCATTAGCACTTCCATCCCACCCAGGTAACACACAGGAGCTGCCCTATTTTTCCTTCTGGTCCCTACCCCATCCAGTCTATCATAAAACTAGTCACACAGTACAGGTACAGGCCATTGGGATCTCATCTCAGCTGCCAGCGGCTCAGGCCAGCTGCCCCGACAGGACAGTGTCCAACACTCCAGGCAGGTCTCCTGTTTGTTTGATTCTGGAGTTGAGATTTAGGGAGCTTATTTTCTCAGGGAGGCAAACACAGTGTCCTGTTGTCAGTGTTCTCTAATAATGGTAATGTTGTCTTTTTTCTTAGTCGGTCCAGAAGTTAGAGAAGAGGGAAGGAATTTCAGAGATTCCTGAGAAACAACAGCATAAAATTTTTCTTTACGCTTTTTTTTTTTTTTT
>NW_022196897.1:79205907-79217797 GCF_008632895.1 Mastomys coucha | reverse complement strand
AAAAAAAAGAAAGTAGTTTTTTTTCTTAGTACAATATATTTTGACTATATAACATCCTGGCTCCTCCCACTTCCCCACTCACCCAAATCCACTCCTTCCCTACCCCATCCCCTTCATTTAGATTTTGGATACAAACAAGCATCTAAAAATAAGGATGATGAAAAAGAATCATATAAAATAAAAACAAATTAGAATAGTATAAAACAAATTAACAGAAGACAAAGAACCAAAGAAATGGCGCACAGACATTTGTTTATGTCGTAGATGCATACAGTCTGAACACACAGAAATCCCATAAAGACACAATCCCAGAAACCATAAGGACCTGTGAAGACAGGAGGGGGCAGGAGGAGGAGGCCCAAATAAAGCACTATAAGACAAATTTTTAAAATCCCAAAATGTCATTGAGTGTGTTTTATCTTGTCCATCGACTGCTGGGCATAGGGTCTGCCCTTCAGTGTGGTCTGTATACCCAGTGAGACTCCCTCAGAGAAAACTAATATTTCATTTGTAAGTGGTCATCAATTGGAGCTAGCTTCTGAGTTAGGGATGGGGCTTCTTAGCTTCTCAGCAGTGGGACCATCAGGCCCAGACCCCTGCAGACCCTGTGCAGTCTCTGAGTTCATGTGTGATTGGTTCTGCTGTGTTTAGAAAGCCTTGTTTCACTGGTGTCCTGCATCCCCTCTGATGCTTACACTCTTCTTCAGTTGGGCTCCCTGGGCCTTGAGAGGAGGGATTTGGTGGAGACAACCCATTTAGAATTGAGGGTTCTGCAGTGTCTCACTCTTGCACATTGCTCAGATGTGGGTCTCTGTATTAGCTCCCATCTGCTGCAGGAGGAAGCTTCTCCGATGGTGGCTGAGTGAGACGCTGATCTATGGATAAAGCAGAATGTCTTTAGGAGTCATTGTATTGCTACGTTCCTCTAGCAGAACAGTAGTGTTTGGTTTTCCCCTAGTCCCTGGTCCATCTAGTCTCAAGGTCTTTTACCTGAGCAGTGTTGGGGATGGGTTGCATCTCATGGAGTGCGTCTTAAACCCAATCCAATATTGGTTGGTTAGTCCCACCAGCTTTGTGACACTATTGCATAAGCATGTCTTGCAGGTAGGTCACCATCGTGGACTGAGGAGTTTGTAGCTGGGTTGATGTTTGCCTTTTCCTTAGCCTTTAGATATTACTACTCAGTAAGGGTAAAAGCTCTAGGTAGGCACCAGCTCTAGTTCTCCATATTCAGTTAGTTATGTAGGTGTTGTCTCTAGCAACGGGGCTTTACCATGAGTTTGTGGAGAGCAACCAGTAGCCTTGGCAACAGTCTGGGTTGTTTTGGGGTTCCCATGGAGCCCGTTTAACCAACAATTCCATTCTCAGAACTGGAGCCTTGATTCGGTAATGAGAGAGGTCCAGTCAGGGCTCTTATTTCCCCATGATTTGGTGTTTCCATTTAGATCATTTTTGTACATGTATCTACTAAGAAGCTTCTACTCTATTAGTTTTCTGTATGACCCCTTATGTGGCCCTTAGTGTTAGCTGTCCCTTACCTCCCTTTTCCCTTCTCCCTGCTTGATCTTCCCATTCCAGGACTCCCCCATCTTCCATCCTCCATACTCACTATTCTGCTTCCCTTCTGTAGGGTGATATAACCTGCCCCACTGATCCCTTACTCTGTACCTAATCTATGTGGTTATATGGATTATTCCAGTCTGCTTATTGAAGACTTAACAATCATCAGCATTGGACTTCAGTGTCACTTTTATGTCAAAGGCCTCTGCGTGTGTGTGTGTGTGTGTGTGTGTGTGTGTGTGTGTGTGTACCTGTGCATGCGCGAACACGCCCCTGTATGTGTGAGTACCCTTGAATGGAGGCCAAAGGAAACAGTGTCCTGTTCTATCATTTTTCTATCTTTCCCCCTTGAGTCTCTCACTGACCCTAAAGCTAGGCTTGTGGCTAGGAAGCCCCAGCATTCGTTCTGTGTCTCTTCTTCACCGTGCTAGGGTTAGATGTGTTCAAAAGGCCATGCTTGCCTTTTTACATGGGTGCTGGGCATCAGAACTCAGACCTTCATGCTGTTCAGCAAGTGCTTTCCCCACGGAGCCACCTATGCAGCCCCTGAGCTCAGTTCACCACGAGGGAGGGAGGGAGGGGATGGGCCATGTGGTGCAGCTCCACTATGCAGCTCCACCCATGCCAGGCTTGGGACAGGCAACATGGAGCAATGGCAGCTTTTGTTGGTGGGGGACTGATTGCGATGCTGAATGGAGTGATGGGAAATGCCCTACTTCTTGATTGGAGTGCTCCTTACACCAGCATGTCCATCTGTGTAAAGTCTCAAACCTGAGATTTAGGATTTGTGTATTTTATTACCTAGAATGTGACCTTGAGGGTAGTGGGGCTGGGTGTCACTGGGCAACATGTTAACTCTTTCTGCCTCAGTTTTCTCATCTGTAGAATGAGGAGAGCAACAGCCCTTATGTCATGACTGCTTGCGAGAATTAAAGGTATAAGAACCCCCCAAGACACCCTACCTGCTACACCATAGCTCCTGCTATATTTAGAAAGGTTCTTTTGGAGTCCAAGAGCTGACAAGTGTCCCCATGGACACTCTGAGCTGGTTGAACATGGCTTCTTCCTCCAGCACAGCTGAAACCCAGAGAACAAGCCTTCCAGAAAGATTCCAGGGAAATAAGCACCCTGGTCCCTCAGGATAGAGGTGCATCTATAGACCAAGCGAGCTCTGTCCCAAACACAGTCCCTAGGCCCTTGCTGTCTTCTGGCTGGCGCTGGGCTCCATCCCTTCATGGAGGCCACCATTTGAATGCTTAATGAGTGCTCACACCCCAGGACCTTCTAGGCATGTCCTCTTCGGGGGCAAGAGAAGGAACTTCTGAGCTCTCTGCTTTCCACCTCAGCCTTTCCTCCCAGTTGCTGCTTGAGCCATGTTGTCTAGGTAGCTGTCCAGAAATGATCTCATCCCTCAGGGGAGGCCCTGCCTCCTCCTCCTGCAAGGGTTAGCCTGGCAGACAGGGCTGTGGAATAGAGCTGTGGGCAGGGGCTGCAGGTTGCTGGTTCTTCCCAACAGTGAGTCTAGGCTTAGATTGGGCTGAACCAGTCAAATAAGGTTAACCATGAGGTTAAGGAAGGAAGACCAGCTCAGTGGGGCCCAGAGCTCACTCTCAGAAGAGCAAAGAGGAAATATTCTAGGGCTCAATGGGGGCTACCGCTAGTCTCAGGAACCCTGAAGACTTACTTAGTTAGCCCTTGGGGTTAAAATACACCCATCTCAGGTTGCCAGGAACAGTGAAGCAGGAGGGAGGCAGTGATGTGTTTATAAAAAGATAAAGAGAGAAGGAATATGTTCTATGGATTTGTGGTAAGGTGTGGGGGAAGGGGTGCCTCGGTGGGCCCATGCTAAGGCATCCCTTCCCCCTGAGGGACCAGCCACACGATGGTGTAGTATAGAATAGAGTTTATTTAGGGCATGGGGAGGGGAGTCAAGAGGATAGTAGAGGCAGAGAAAGGCAGAGAGTATAGAAGTAGAGGAATGGAGGAGTAGAGGCCAGCCATGAGCATGTGGAGAGAAAGGGGGGAAGGGATGAGAGGACAGAGCAGGGGCAGGAAGGCAAGAGCAAGAGAGAGCAAGAGAGGAACAAGAGAGAGAGGAGGGGGCAAGCAGCCCCTTTTATAGTGAGTCAGGCATACTGGGCTGTTGCCAGGTAATTGTGGGGCAGAGCTTAGACAGAATGCTAACAGGCAGGCTCTGCCTATGGTGGTGGATCACAGCAGCAGAGCTTCTTCAAAGTTTCCACAGAAACCTCTCGGAGTTTCCCAGCAGAATCCTCCAGTTCTCTAACGCTTTCAGAGAGCCACAAAACAGCCTAGAGAGTCTGTAGGCATGGGACTAACACCTTATAAGGAAAAAATATCTTTTCTCCATTTATCTTACTGTCTATCCATCCATCTACCCATTGAACTATTATCTATCCATCTACCAACCTACCTACCTACCCATCTATTTATCTACCTACTCTACCTACACACCTATCCCATCAATCCATCCATCCATCCATCCATCCATCCATCCATCCACCTATCTGTCCATCCATCTATCCCTCTACCTACCTCCACATCTATCCATTCACCCATCCGATAGCTTATTATGCCATATAATATAATTATGCCATGGGTACTCAGGTAAACACAGAATTCCACCTCCAGGTACTTCTGTTCTATCTCTGTCCCCAATGTTTCCATATCCAGGCTGTTACAGGGCAGAATAACACCAAGCAGGATGGGATGCTGAGTACACAGGACAGGGATAGCTGACCACACTGTACCTGGAGGCCCAAGGCAGACTTCCTGGAGGAGGCAATACAAGCTTGTCATTTGAAGAATAAAGTGAGGTTAGCCAGACATGGTGTGTGTGTGTGTGTGTGGGGGGGTGGTGACTGTTCCCTGAATCCAGGAATCCAGACTTCCTCTCTCTGTCTATGGCTGGGAGTTGTCACAGGAAAAGGTTCTCCACCATAACCCACCCTCCCCTTACTGTTGTGGGTCAATGGCAGGATCTTGTGGAGCGGTTGAATGTCTGATCTAGATGGACCTTTAAGAAGCAGGTGTGTCTTCTCAGGCATCTCCTCCTTCCCATCTGGAGTCAGATGAAGACAGGAATGGCAGAGACAGGTTGGAAGAGTGCCCCCCTCTTACTCCCAGCATGTCAGGAGGACCGGCCACCTGCAGGGTGTAAACACCTGCTTCCTGCCTGCTGTGAGAACAATCAATAAACCTGTTATCTTCAACCAACGGTGTTTGCAGTTTATTCGTTCCAACTCTTGGTATTGCCATAAAAACACACCATGATGAGGAGGGAGGTTTCTCAGAGCGAATCACAGTGAGCATGCGAGGGAGAAAGTGAGGCAGAGAGGGAGCTGCAGGGGGGCACGCTGGGAGATAGACTGAGGACAGCTAAGGGGCTCTGTCCTAAGTGTATGGGTCTATGGAGAATATAGGTGCTTTGATTACAAGGTCAGTGAAGAGCAGCGCTGGACTCCCCCTGGGTCTGGCTACCTTTCTGTTAAAGGTACAATTCACAAGATGCCAGGCTGTGCAGGAACTGGAGCTGGGAGTCTGGAGACAAGGCGGTTCCTGGGACTGGCCCCTGCCAAGAACGTTGTTTTTCAGTAGGTCCCAAACAGGAGCCACAGGCAATCCCCATACGGACGGATGGAGGCTCTGCTTCTCCCAAGAGAACCAAATGGGTGTCTTGCTTGGTCTGTTTCCACCTTCTTGGGGAGCCTAGAGAAGGTCATCACCAAGAGCTGAGGCTGGCCACTTCTGCCAGCTTCCTGGGCTCTGGTAGACTGTCACCAGTGCCCGAGTCACCTGCTCCTCTCTGCAGTAACCTGGGCTGAGTAAACAACAGAGCAAAGCTGCAGATAGGATCCAGTTAGCCACCTGGCCACTTGTAGGGTGCTAAGGCAACGCTGCCCTGGGACCCTCACCTGCACCACAGATGTAGGAGTATGCGGGGCTTGGCTAAGACCTCCTACTTCCCTACCTCCTCTCCTCAAAATGTCTGCTCCTAAACGTGAAGACAGAATGCTTCAGAGCACCTTTGTCCACAGCCTTCCTTGACTTTATAGATATGTCTGGTTCTGCTGCAGAGAATGAGGGTTTGGGTGTGGTCAGAGCATCTAATTCCCCTGCCTGTGTCCTCTCTTGATGCTGTCCAGAGCATTTCCTCTCCCTCTGTGACCCTGGTCATCCACACACCAGGCAGCATCTGATGAGAGATTTTTACCACTCAGAAACTAATGTCCAACCTTCAGCCTTTCTGCACGGAGACTGTGAGGGTCAGAAAGCCAGGAAGCTCCATTGAAAACACAAGTGCCTTTGTTAGAGAAAACTGTGTCTGTAATCATCCACCTGCCCATCTGTGCATCTGTCCATTCATCCACACTCCCATCCATCCACCCACCCATTCATTTATCTACCCATCAGTCCACTCATCCACCATTCACATACCTTCCTTTACCCCTCCATCCATCTACCAGCCAATCCATCTATCCATCCATTCCCATCTAAACCAACCAATTTCTCTACTCACCCATTATTCATCTACCAACCCATCAACCCGTCCGTTCACTCACCCACACATCTATTTATTGTTTATATCTCCATCCATGTATCTCCACACAACACCTCTCTGCTCAAACATCTATGTATTCATTTGCACACCCATCTATTCATCAGTCTATCCACCCATCCACCCATCTGCCCATCTACCTACCCATTCATTCATTTATTCATCTGTTCATTGATTCCTCCATCTATGTACTCACCCACTTATGCATCTCTTCACTTACCCACCCATCTATCTGTGTATTCACCCATTCCCCCACTTACCCATCCACCTATACACCCATTTACCCACTCACTCACCCATCCATCCATCCATCCAACCATCCATACAACTGGTATCCTAGGCCCCCGTTCTACTCTTATGTTTTAACCTAGGTAACTACACTGACTACTCTCAGATTTCTTAGCACTACAATAGGGAAGGCATCTGAGTTCTGCCCAGATTCAAGCTCCTTGTCTACCAGCTCCCAGCAATCAGTTTAGTGTCAGTTTCTTAACTAGAAAATAGAACCAATGCTTTCTAGCTCCAGATTACTGCAGGGATTTAATGAAGCACGGAACACTAGTCCTAAGGAGTATCTAGACTGCAGCAGAGCCTCTGTGGGCTAGAATGAGAACTCTAGGCTTGGGGTGTATAGAAAGTCCCTGCAGCTGCCTCATCCAGAAGAGCTCAAGGCCACTAGCCAAGGACAACTCTGCTCCTTTCACAGGAAGCCTGACCCTGGTTCTCCCTGGACCGTGACCTAATTTTGGTCTGGCCAGATCTAGCGTCTTCCTTTTCCCCTTATTGTCTCAAGTGTGTTTGGCCTGGGCCATTTCTACAGAAACAACACGTGTGGCCCGCAGACCACAATGTCACTTCACCGGTCCTCCACATTGTTTCATGCCTTTCTCAGACACATGTAGCTCTGCAGTGTAGCCCCTAGAACTCACCCAGATACACATCCTGCAAGCCTCCTTCAGCTATCACATCACAGAGGCCACCAGTGTCTTCTCTGCCACCACCTTCCTTTTCTTCACATGGTGGGAATAGCTTGGCTCTCAAGCTGTTGTGAGTTACTGTTCATTGCCTGCCTCATCCCACCAGAGCTGGAGCTTCAGGATTCTATTCATTACTCAGTCTCCAGCCTCATCACTTTAAAAGTCATCTCTCCTCTCAGAGTGCATGTAGACTCCTGGAGGGAGGGTCTTAGGCAAAGGAGAGAAGGAGGACAGAGTGAGGTCAAGCTGGCCTGGCTACATGAGGGGCTGGCCTGGCTATATGAGGGACTAGCCTGACTACATGAGGGGCTTGCCTGGGTCACACCTACCCTTCAACAGGGCACATTGGAAGCTGGAGAGGCCATAGCCAAGCTCAGGTGCTGGTTCTAACTTTCTCCAGACTCAGAGGCCCACTTCCTTTAGGGGACAGGGTTGCTTATTCTAACTGTGGGAGTGTTTATAACAAAAGCCAAGCTCTGAGCACCTGACAAAGCAGAGGAGCACACCAGACCCAAATCTCGCCTTTGGGTGCACCAGGCTGTGGCCATGAGCATTTTATAGCCACTCTTGGTGCTTCTGCTTCCTCACGTGTGTGATTGTGATGCCTCTAGGACTTTAGACATGTAGCTGGGCAGTGGTGGAGCACGCCTTTAATCCCAGCACTCAGGAGGCAGAGGCAGGCAGATTTCTGAGTTCAAGGCCAGCCTGGTCTACAAAGTGAGTTCCAAGACAGCCAGGGCTACACAGAGAAACCCTGTCTTCAGAAAAACAAAACAAAACAAAACAAAGCAAAACAAAGCAAAGCAAAGCAAAACAAAACAAAACAAAACCAAAAACCAAAAACCAAAAGACAGACATGTTAAATGTGAGGTCCATGAAAGCTCTGGTAATGCTCAGGTTTTGTGATATTTTACCACAGTGAGGGACTCTAACCCAAGGCCTTTGTGGATGCTATATAGGCCCTCCATGCCTGAGCTGCAGAGCTCAGGGTTTTTGAGACAGTGGGTTTTTGAGACAGTGTTTCACTGTGTAGCTGAGCTTTGTTTGAAATCTGCTGGCCTCACCCTCCCCATTTCTCAGATCATAGTTTGAGGCACTCCTGCAAGAATTTTATATATGTATATAGTTTACATTCCATATGTGTACATTGTATTTATACATGTGTATATTATGTTTGCATATATGTATATATTCACACTATTTATATATGTTGCATGCATATATACACATATATACAGTATATAGCCACATATATAAATATATAGTACCTATTTTATGCATGCCCATGTATGCTTGTATTGCATGTCTATATGCATATCATATGTTATCTATGATGCACATGCATATATCCTATGTAAATATGTTTGTATTGAATGAGTATACCATGCATGTGCGTGTATATATAACAGATGGTTCTAACAGGACTCCCAGCACCCTGTAGGGCAGCAGCTGTCTCCCCTCCTGACATCATGGTCTGCTACCAGCTGCTACTCCTTGCAGCAGCCCAGCACTGCAGGCATCTACAGAGCCTAGTGTCACTAACCCAGGAAGAGATTCATATTTAGAAACAGAAGTGTGGTTTTCACAGTGTATGTGGCTCACACTCATACGGTCATAATGTTGGAAACCTGTAAGTTGAGCCCTCGCTGGTAGATCATCTATAGTCGCTGTCTGTGTGCCCCATACTAGTGAAAACAGGCTGTCTTCAACACTCTAGAGAGTCCCAGAGCATACTCTGCCCCCTCAGGCCAACTGCTGCCACCTTTTCTCCAAGAAGCAATAACTCCTCTGACACCTATCTGTGATGGTAAGCTTTCCATTACTGTGACATAATACCCAGGTGTACCGGCTGGTTTTGTATGCCAACTTGACACAGGCTGGAGTTATTACAGAGAAGGGAGCTTCAGTTGGGGAAGTGCCTCCATGAGATCCAGCTGTGGGGCATTTTCTCAATTAGTGATCCAGGGGTAGGGCCCCTTGTGGATGGTGCCATGCCTGGGCTGGAAGTCTTGGGTTCTATAAGAGAGCAGGCTGAGCAAGCCAGGGGAAGCAAGCCAGTAAGGAACATCCCTCCATGGCCTCTGCTTCAGCTCCTGCTTCCTGACTTGCTTGAGTTCCAGTCCTGACTTCCTTTGTGATGAACAGCAGTGTGGAAGTAAGCTGAATAAACCCTTTCTTCCCTAACTTGCTTCTTGGTCATGATGTTTGTGCAGGAATAGAAACCCTGACTAAGACACCAGGAGAAATCAACCTATGGGACAAAGGGTTTGTTTGAACTTAAACTTTCAGACATTTCAGGCCATGAGCACCTACTCTGCTGCTCCTGGGTCCATGTGGTACATCATTTGGGGAGTGTGTAGCAGAGTAAAGTGGCCCACCTCATGGTGGGGACAAGACGTGTTCTTCAAAGGCACACACCTAGTGACATTTGTCCTCTATCTAAGCCTACCTTTTGGTAGAGCATTTGGCTATGAGCTCACTCATCCATGAGGTCAGCACCAGTATGACCACATCAGCCCCTTAGAGTCCCAGTGGGGAGCCAGCCTTCAGCAACCTGTCAAACCATGTCACCTGTGTTTAGAATTCAGACCAATAGAATCATACTGTGCATACTATGTGTCTGAATTCCTTTGTTTGGCTTGGTGTTTATGGATTTTGCTCTGTGTATGTCCACAGTAGTATCTCATTATGTTGATGCATCACCTTTGCCTGTCTCTCCTCCTCTTCCTCCTCCTCCTCCTCCTCATCATCATCATTATCATCCTCCTCTTTCTTCTTATTTTTTTTAGGGGGGGGGTTGTTTGCTTGTTTGTTTTTGAGGCAGGGTTTCTCTGTGTGGGCCTGGCTGCCTTGGAATTCACTCTGTAGACTAGGCTGGTCTCGAAATCACAGAGATCTGCCTACCTCTGCCTCACCTCTGCTAAGGTTAAAGGTGTGAACCATCACCCCTCAGCTTACCTATCTGCTTCATTGACTGACATGTGGTCATTCACTCTTTGGGTTAATTGTAAAGGAAGCAGAACATTCACATCTTTTTCTCTCTGTGCAGATGTTTTGTTTCTCTTGGGCTCATAGGAAAAGAAACTTTGCTCACATACGAGATAAATGCATGTTTAACTTTGTAGGAAATGACTACAATCCTTTGAACTTGGGGGAAATTTGCTCTTTTCCAACACCTAATCTTGAACCAAGACTCTGATGACTGTTCCACACACTTGAAGACTCTTCTGCTGCAGTTACACGCCGCTCTGTTGGTGTGTTGTGGACGTCCGTGGTTGTTCTTCTTTGTCCCTTATTTCTTGGGGACAGACTGTCATGTTTTTCCAACAGTGTGATTCTTTGACTTCTCTGTTCTCTCAGCTTTGGCCTTACCTGTTTTTCAGTGCTGCTAGTGGGCACATACACATCAGGACTACTGAGTCTTTTTGACAGCTGACTGTTCAGTGAGAAATACTAGGTGGTGCTGCTCACCTTGTATTTTTGGCCTGGTCTTTATGCTATCATTCAGCTTGCTTCTACTGAACGTTTGCAAGGTTTAGCATGGAACTTCTACTTTTATGTGTCTTTATATCCAAAATAGGTTCTTTGTAGATAGCATATGGTAGACCTTGCTTTTTTTTTGTACAATCTGATAATCTTCACTTTAACATGTGGTGTTATGAATATATATTTAACTTAATGGTGATATTTGGGAAGCTGTGGTTGTGTCAGTCACCTGTGGTTTGTTTATTCTTCCCTGCTCCTTCTTAACTACTCGATACATCTTGTAGTCTCCTCTCTCTCTCTCTCTCTCTCTCCATCTTTCTTCTCCCTCTGTTCTTCACTTTCTTTCTCTCTCTTTCTTTCTTTTGATTATCCTGGGGATCAAACCCAAGGCCTCATATATGCTAGGCAAGTGCTCTACCATTGAGCCACATCAATGGTTTTAAAACATTCCATTTGGAAACAGTGTCTTGATAAGTAGTCCGGGCTGGCATTGAACCTGTAGTTCTTTTTCCTCAGTAGCTGGAATTATAGCCCTGTGCCACTGGGCCTGGCTTACCTTAGATTTCCTAATGATCTCTAAGTTATAATATTACTGTTTTTACTTTAAAGGACAACTCTAGGGATAAAAGTAAGAGTAACATGACAAACCTCACATACCTAGCACAAGAAAGCAGGAATTAGGGGCTGGAGAGATTGCTTAGTAGTTACAACATTTGCTGCTCTTGCAAAGAACCCAAGTTTGGATCCCAAAACCTGTATCAGGTGGATTACAACCTACTGTAACTCCACCTCCAGGGGACTTGATGTTTCTGACTTCCACAGGCACCCAAATACATACATTCATGCATGCTGCATAGTACAGACACAGACACAGACACACACACACACACACACACACACTGAAAAAAAAAACAAATTTTTGAAAATGAAAGCTAGAGAGGTCAGTATGGTTTGCTTACCCACTCATCATTGGTTTTGCCGGCTTTTAGCTCCTTTCTGCTTTTTGGTTATTGAGAACAGTGCTGCTAAGGACATTCCTACTAAACCCATGTGTTTGAGGATTTGTTTGTATCTCTCTTAACTATCCCCAGCAGTGCAATCACCAGGCTCTGAAGTAAGATTATGTCTAATATTTAAAAACAAACTAACTAGGTAACTTATCAAACTGCTGTCAGTGAGGCTTGGCCAGTGGTGGTCTCATTTATATAGAATCACAAACTTTAAAATAGTTACAGAGGAGGGAGACAGGCTTTCCTGTCATTCACAGATTTTTTTTTTTTTTTTTTTT